>NC_137824.1:26398145-26448145 GCF_963921795.1 Nannobrachium achirus | reverse complement strand
GCGTGCGCGCGCACACACACGCACGGTTGCTGTATTCTTGTCAGGCTTTGAAGGCCAGCACTCGGGCAGAATCAGCCGAGGGTGTCGATGTGGACTCGGAACGAAGGGTGGAGGGAGGAACCAGAGACGGGGGAGAAAAATAGAGATAGAGAGAGCGTAAAGGATGGATCGAGAAAGGTAGAGGGGGGTGAAATGAAGAGAAAGAGGGGGGAGAGAATAAGAGGGGTAAAAAGGATAGAGAGGGATGTGACTAGCTTTCTAACAAGGCGGCACACAGCCTCCATTTAGTATGAGAGAGAGAGAGATGGGGGGGATGGATAGATGAGAGAAGCGACAGAGCAGAGATAATCAACAAAGATCTGAAGGGAGGGCTCCATATGATTACTTTTTTTTCTACCCTCCTAGCATTGCTATGACACTCAACTGTGTCACATACAGGACACACTGTATACTGTATAAGCTACTGTGTGTTTTCCTGCATCTGTAGGAGACAGCTCCGTGTCAGAGTGATGCATGGTAGAAAATATCAGTATACACTATTGATTTGTGCATTATTATTAGCATGTGTACTGTATAATTATATCATTTTATATATGAAGCACTTAACGATATCCAAAACTCTTGATACGATATTATCACCATAACAATGCCACGCTGTGATACGTTGTTGTGGGCTTTACTGATCGTCAAGCCTCGGCGTGAGAAACATGCGGGGGAAAAAGTTTGAGTACTTTGCAATCACGCGCCAGACTAACCCCAGTGTTAGTGAGGTTGATAAGCGCACGTCTCTGCTGACAAACACACTCTCCATAACCAAGTACAAGATTTAATATAGTATGTACTAGATGTACATAGTGTATGTGCTATAGTATAGTATGTTTATTGGCAACCAAGCTTAGCTAAATTAGCCGCTAATCTAGGCTACGTTAACAGGTTAGTCATTTAGCTACAGTAACAGCAATCAGCTAGAGAATCACTACAAAGGGAAGATGCACATAGACAGAAATAGTAGTGATAGTGTGCTTTTAAGTCACAACAGTCAGCAGAGTAGCGTCCGCTGAAGACTGTTCAGAAGTGAATGAATGCTGCTGGCAGTAAACAAAGGAAAGGAAAGGAAAGCAGGTATGGGCAACACGTTTACCGTGCATCAGCACGTCATCAGTGCAGATATTTTGCTTAGTGTTGCCAATCCCCAAAATAGCTTTTTTGCATGATGGACGTTATTAAGATCAGTTATGCGCAAATTATGTGCACATAAAGTATTATCACTTTGAACACAGCCAGCCATGTTGTTTCACTCTCATTACCCTACTGGTCAAACAAAATAAACGAAAAAATGATATCAGACATTTTTTGTTACTGCGATAATGGCAATATTGTTACATTAGTTATATACATACTGTATGTATATATAGGGTGTGTGTGTGTGTATATACTGTATATATATACAGTACATACAGAAAATGATCAGTATCGCTCAGCGCATTCATGTTTTGGAACATGTCCATATCTCGCATGCACGCACGCGCACACACACACACACACACACACACACACACACACACACACACACACACACACACACACACACACACACACACACACACACACGCACACACAGGCTTGCACATGGAGGTTTGCCTGGCGGTGCCAGCCTCTATCACACATTTCGTTTACCGCCAGGGGGTGGTGTTGTGCGGTCTGGTTTATTAACCAGGCTACATGGAGGTAGTTTGTTTGTGACGCTAATGCACGTGCGAATGGGCTCATGATGTCATCAAACCCTGTGAGAATGGTGTCCCTAGTGACGTATGCACTGGGTGAGTGACTTGCGTTGAAATGAATAGGCAGGGGTTTTGTGCCCGTTCACTATATATGTAGTAAGCTATGGCTCTATTCTTGCAGAGCTGAAGAAGAGTGAAGATTTAGGTCTTTTACGTTGGTGCCTGAGCTGTCAATTCGCCCCTATAGTTGCTCCACATGCGGTGCAGGCATATGCGGTTATTGACATTAAATCTGATCCTTGTTAGTTGAGAGTTACAAACATAACATTCAGGTATTAGCTCTCAGGCACTTGAATGCAAAACAAAGGCATCTGCTCTAGATACTCTGATTGGACTATGCTTGCACAAGCTTCCTTATAAGCCATAGCAGCTTAAAACTGGAAGAAAAAACTAAACAAATAAATATCCTGGCATGGCCAGACTGGGTAGATATTAGTGTGGAATATTAATTTCCAAGCGGCGGTTACAAACTCAGATTCAAATACCCCAGCAAAAGTCCCTCTTTGAACCCTTGTTCACTGAGCAGTGCCAGACCAGTGCCAGACCAATCTGCCCAGGTCTATTTTCTTTTAGCTGTGGCAGATTTGTCCGTTTTCCAGGCTACCAATAAACATCAATCAGCTAGTACATAGTAGTCTTTGTGTAATGGTCCAAACATTGGCAATAAACACATAAGCAAGAATGCATAGGTCCGTGTATCACTGCCAGGCAGAACCCCAAAGTTGGTTAATTAGGTTTTGTTCTCTTTTATTCCAGAAGGGTAGTTTGAAAAGTTTTATCCGGCGTGAAAATAACATTTTCAGCAATCCAGGGTTTTGAGTTGTCTGCAGACAGACTAAATGCCGACCGTTGAAATTATACCATTCTACCAATGTGCCCAGGGAGAGGAAAGTGGTGTGCCCCTGAGTGACAGCCAGACGGATGGATTTAACAAAGTCTAGCTGGAACTACCCCTCCAAAGCACTGAAATACTACTCATGCACACATGCACCCACACACACACACACACACTCACAAGATGAATGTCCTAATCTTTTTCACACATTAAAAAGTGTGCACAATCTCATTTTATCTTTTGTGCATCTTTCGCTTTCGCTCTCTCTCAGAGTGCGTGCACACACACACACACACACACACACACACACACACACACACACACACACACACACACACACACACACACACACACACACACACACACACTCATGTCTTATATCTCACACACCAGTTTCAATGTCATGACCCACGGGTATAATCTGAATGTGTCCCAGTGAAATTGAATATATAGGTATAATCAGGTTTAGGTTTAATATGTACTGTATCGTGCACCTGTTGGCCTAGCGGTCCAGGCGCATACCACGTATAGACTCTAATGCAGCCTGACAGACGGGTTCGAATCCCGACGTGCTTTTCTGCATGTCTTTCCTTGTCTCTCTCTCCCTGTTTCCTGTCCATCTTTACTGTATACTGTCAATAACGGCAAAAGCCCCAAAATATCTTAAAATAAAATAAAATTTAATGTATCTGAACATTTGATTAAATCTGAACACTTTAATTTATTCAAATGTCACATCATCATGACATACTAGCTGGCTACAAAATTCAAACAAAACCAGACAAGCGCGCTCCTCGGGACAAAGATGCCCACCAGGCTAGACTGCCTACCCAGGACTGTGTTGCGACATATTATTAGTCTGGTTGCCCCAGACTATAGTACTTGTCTGCCTTTTTTCCATCCATCCATCTTCCATCCCCTCCTACCTGTAGATAAACTTTTTTGCTGCGCTACTCCTCCCACAGTTTTGATGGCACGCAGTTGGGCCATATGTCAAATCAACCGACTTCATTGGTAACTGATTCCTTGTATTTTGCTAAGAGATACGTTATATACTTTAATTTATATACATTTATTCGTGAATTAATTTTCTCCATTGACTTTAATTAAAATGTTTACTTTTCCCAAATATGGAGATGACTGACATCATAGACCTCATGAGACTGACACTGAGACTGATACCATGGGCATATATGGGCATTCCAAGATATGGCCTTAATATTGATGACATCTGAGATCTCCATATATGGGCGTGAAAGGGACCAGGACTGACACAGAGATCTCCATATATGACCATTAATGTATTAGTGAATTAAATTTCCCCATTGACTTAAATGGGGAAAATTCTAATGTTAAGCCAAAATTCATTTGCAAGTGTGACTCGCATCACGGCAACCACACTTGCAATCCAATTTTATCTTTCTAGTTGTTATATGTTATAGCACCCCCACTTAGGCTGATAGGAAACATTTGGGGTGGCAGTTCTTCCTTGGCCTACTGGGAGTGTGCGTACAGTGTTCCACACCAATCGGACATACCGGTAGCGTTCATGATTTTAGCATTTTGTGCTAAACGGGCCACTCCTGCAAATTTTGGATGCCAATCGTAGCCAATTGGAATGGAATATGAAAACTGACAGAAGTCCTGAACACGTGACTACGGAGATAATGTGTAAAGATTTGTTAGAGGTTGACCGAGATTAGCTGCTCAATGACGGATGGACAGATGGACAGACAGACAGAATGAAGGACGGACAGACTCACAGGACCAAAGACCTAATCCCTCGCCTTCGGCACTCCAGTCTGGCGGGTATGAAAAACAAGGTACTAAGAATGGGCCTTTGGTGATGTCTGCACAAGACATTAAAGGGATATTTCACTTTCAAAAAAACTTTTGGTCATTTTATCATCTAATCAGTCTTTTGTGAACACTCTGGCCAGATTTTAAATGGCTTGATTCAGTATTTAGATATTTGATGTAAATGTTACCAGGCCCTCTTCCCCCAGGGCCCTGCACTGAGAGGGAGAGCCTGATTAGACGATAAAATGACCAAAAGTTTTTTTTTAAGTGAAATTTCCCTTGAAGCATAATTGGTGCAACAGTAAAGGCAATGAGCCACTGCCTCCAGAGGCAGTGTTTACCGATTTGAGTTTTGGACAGAACCTGTAGGAATAGTACCAAAACATTAGTTTTGAAGAAAATGCTGGAATGGGAGTTGTCATTATCCAAGGAATCCACAGAACATAATTTAGAGTGTATGACCTACGGTTAACAGATGTAGGCCAAAACATTAAGTAGTCTGGTTTAAATTGGCCTACTGGGAGTGTAGGTGTGCATGCAAAGTTTGACAGACCCCCACACACACACGGACAGGGGCGAAAACAACGCCTCTGGGCCTTATTCCTGGTTAAGACAAAATTGGTTTATGCTTGAGTGAATCCCTATTAACAATTAACTTGAAACAATTGCATTATTAGGGTGCCCTGGACGCATCAATAGTGAGTTTAATGTGTCCTGTTGTGCTTTAGAGATGCAAGATGCATACCTAACAAACATCACTGACACATTATATTCAGACACACACACACACACACACACACACACACACACACACACACACACACACAGTCTCTGCCATATTTGTTCTTCTATTGCCAGTAATAATGACGACAGCACCATATGTGCCGTGACAACACCATCTCTCACTTGCTCTCCACGGCATTTCACACCCTGCTACAAACTCTCTCTATCTGTCTGATTCTCCGTCACTTTCCCTCCATTTCTCTAACGCTGCACATCTTTCTCCCTCCCTCCCTCAGTCCCTCCCTCTACCTCCACACGCCCCCTCCCCCCTCTCACTCACTCAGAGTGGTGTTGTCAATTATCTCTGAATTTGCTTAGAGGCCAACTACAGCACTTTACTTGATACCGTGGTGAGGTGTGAAGTTAGAGCTGTCTCTTCTTGTGCACGTGGCCGATTTTAGGCAGTTTTCTGCACACGAGGGTTTTTTGTCTCTATTAAAATTACCCAAAGAAAAAAGAGGAAGAGGAAGGGGGTCAGGACTAACCCGCGCTGGGCAAGACCTGCGCTGTGCGTTGGCTTAACCGAAGTGCTGCGTTTAGGGGGGAAGTTACATCATGCGGTGCAGGTCTGTTTACTTCCCCCAGCTAAACAAACAAAAATTGATTGTAGCTCTAAAACAGTGGTTCTCAACCTTTTCAGGCCGCGACCCCCAAAATAATCTTATTTTAAATGGGGACCCCCCCCCCCCCCCTCCCTGACGAGCACTAAGAGTTGAGGCATTACATTTTGTAGAACACGGTTCTATTATGAAAATAGCCGATCTTCATGCTCAGCATGTAGATCGGCTATTTTCACAATTTCTGCCTCTAATATTTGACAATTTTGCCAATGTTTAGTTTGTCATTTTAGAGGTATTAAAAAGTCCTTAAATTGTCACTTTAGAAATGTGCAGATACCCTCCATACACTTTATTTTGTTTACTGTTGAGAGGGAAAACAATGTTAACATTTAGCTAAACATCTGGGGACCCCCCAAAATAATTTGGGGACCCCCCTGGGGGTCCCGACCCACAGGTTGAGACATTGGCGGCCTTAACTATGTTTCATTGGTTTCAATTGAAACGGGCCTCGGCCGTCAGGGGGGCCTCCGACTGCCCGTCAGTCTAAGTCCAAATGATGGTCAATGCAAATGATCGTCCATCGAAAACCCCCTCTCACATTTGGGCCCCCTTTAACGTGCTAGTTCTGCCTATGTCCTGTTGCCAGGGGGGACTCCGACTGCCGGTAAATCTCAGTCCAAATAAATGACGCTCAATGCGAATGACCCTCCATCGGAAGCCCCCCTCAATGGGCCCCCCTCTATCGCGCTGTCGCTGTGCCTGTGACCCTGCAGTGCACACCAATCGGCTTGACTTTGTAATACGAGCTAAGCGCGCGGTTTAGTTGTTGGATGGACTATCAAAACAAGTTGTTATTAGTTAGAATACATCACAGAGCCTTTCAAACGAGAGGGCACTTGTGAGTAAAGTTGGCAAGATTGTTCAACCACTAATTAACAACAATGCACGCTCATTTTAAGATGTGTGAGATAGCAGTGGACTTTGATACTGCAGCCACTAGAGGGCAGGCATACATTGGTTTTGTAGCTGCATTCATTGACCCTGCATTCACCCCGGATGATGATGTTGGAGCGCACTGCAGAGTGCAGACGCATGTTTACACTGAGAGCTTAAGTAAAGTTTGGTTTATTCTGCAACAACGGTGTGATCATTTCCAGTGTACTATACTACAAGATGGCAACAACAAACATGGACGTAACACTGGTCTGTCTGTCGCATCCTATGGTCGTATCCAGTCAGATGAAACACGGTGTTAATCATGTCATGTGGACAGCTGTTACCTTGAATGGAATATATATCTGAGGAGCAATTATGTTGTCAACTTCCCCAAAAGGCTGTCCTGTCCTATTAAACCAGACGCTGGGACAGCATCCACTGCTTGTATCCACAATATAACTTGTGAGTATCCTAATTTATTACTTAACATGTCACGCCAATTCGCAAATGGTAATGTGGGTACAGTAATTAATGTACAGTATTTGTGCAAGTTGGCCCTACAATTGTGGATAGCCTATGCATTATGTTCAAACAGTTCAATCCAAAACATAATGCTTATGGTTGTGTTAGGCTGCTTTTATACGGACCTGGTTGTCATTAATGCATACAGATATCTATGAAAGGTCTTTTTATTAGATGTCTGGTAGATTTTAATCGTGCCATGTCACGCTGACCGGCAGTTTAAAATACTAGTGTGATCTCTGGTAATACAGTATATTTCTAGGGGGAAAAAAAAATACTGTGTATAAAAATATACCCCCCCCCCCCCCTGGGGGGGGGGGGGGGGCCTCCAAATTAGATCTTGAAACGGGCCTCCCAATTCTTAAGGCCGCCCCTGGGTTGAGAACCACTGCTCTAAAAGACTGTGTCATGCCCCGAAAGTTAACATTATGATACAGTTGGTCATGTGAACAATGTTGCTAAAACTAAGATATCTGAGAGGTAATGTCATTTTTATATACACATATCTGGTAATAAAAGACATTTCCATGTGAGGTGACTACCTGGTTTTCATAGTGCGGGCAAGGGGAGAGTGGGAGAAGGTCCAGCCGACAGACAGTAATAGTATCCACAACTTTCCAACATCCCATCGTGCATTGCGCAGAAGGCGAGCGGCATTTCCGGCGTTGCGATGTGAGCTTGTATGTCTGCTGTTAACCGGAAGTGTCCCGCAGATAATGCTACAGTGAAGTCTTGCGGAAACAGGTGGATAGTGGCCTACAGTGAAGTACAGTAGAGGCGCTGTTTCTCATCATTAATAATACTAGAAGCTGGGCCGCCCTTCGGGCGGCCCAGCGTCTAGTCGGCGACCTGGCCAACTCGGGAACGATGTAAATAGAGAATGAATGCCCCGCCCTTTAATGCAAACCCCATTATACCTGTTGTCATAGGACCTGTTTTGACCATCTGTTTGCCTGTGTCCATTTATGCCCATATATGGAGATATCTGTATCTGTCTGTCTGTCGGCGTCCATTTTATGTCCATATATGGAGATCACTGCAGATATAGTTCTGGGTCCATTTTATGCCCATATGCCCATATTATGTCCATATATGGAGATCACTGCAGATATAGTTCTGGGTCCATTTTATGCCCATATGCCCATATATGGAGATATCTGTCTATTTGCGTCCATTTTATGCCTGCCCCACCCTTTAATGCAAACCCCAATATACCTGTTGTCATAGGACCCGTTTTGACCATCTGTTAGCCTTTGTCCCCACCCTTTAATGCAAACCCCAATATACCTGTTGTCATAGGACCCGTTTTGACCATCTGTTTGCCTTCTGTTAGCCTTTGTCCCCACCCTTTAATGCAAACCCCAATATACCTGTTGTCATGTTGTCATAGGACCCGTTTTGACCATCTGTCTGCCTTCTGTTAGCCTTTGTCCCCACCCTTTAATGCAAACCCCAATATATGGTGCAAACCCCAATATACCTGTTGTCATGTTGTCATAGGACCCGTTTTGACCATCTGTTTGCCTTCTGTTAGCCTTTGTCCCCACCCTTTAATGCAAACCCCAATATATGGAGATCTCTGCACACACAGTACCGGTTGCGGAAAACTCTGATGTCAGACATCAGCTCCGCATTCGGGGATTCATTTTATGCCCATATCTGGAGAACGCGCGTGCCGGTGGGAAGAACGGTTCTCGAGATTCACATACATACATACACATTCACAGAGATTTTTTGTTGACTCCTGGCGTACGTGATGTCAGAGCCTTTTATGAAGTGATGTCACAATGAGTCAGCGATTGTGCCGATTTCCTCAGGAACAGCCTGATGTTAACAATCAGCTCCGCGTAAGGAGATTCCGAACGTTTCGCGCCGCTTCGGGAAAACCGCATGCCGAGTCGGGCCGAGGCCCGGCACTGCACTCCGCGCCGCAGCGGGGAACGCGCGTGCCGAATCTGAAGCCGGTGGGACGAACGGTTCTCGAGATACGCGGATTACAAACAAACAAACAAACAAACAAACAGACAGAGATTTGTCGCATTTATAGATAGATTAGCTAATCAGATAGCCTGATTTAACTTTTATTTGACACTCTTAATGTAGGTGTAACTTTGTCAGAATCCATGTTTTGTTTGGATATTGTTTATTGTGAGCACAACCGAAGGAGCGGCAGAAGTAGAACAGACTTTTTTTTCCAGCGGGAAATACGTTTGTGGGAAAACCGCATTGTGATAAAGGACAACTTCCTGGGAAATTCACGCGGCGGAAGTCCCACCTTTCTAACCATTCTCTGCCTTATGTTGTGACCAGGCTATTCTCTTCGCAGATGAGTAAGTCTGGCGATGCAAGGTTAGGACTAGCATGGCTCCAGACCATATACCCCTCACACTCCACTGAGTGGACTGCTTAGGCTTCAGTCTGATAATCACTAGAAGAAACCTATAGCGTCCCTATTCTGATGGCAAACCTTCTGAGAAAGTAGCTCAAAACCCATCGCAACACAAACTTGTAGATCGGTTATGTTTGAATAATCATTTTGTATTGAGGAGGGAAATACAACAGATCCTAGTATAGAGCCCTGGGGACCCTGGTCAACTAAGTATGAAGTATAAGTGGTTTAAGGAGCATGAAACCCTAGGCTGATTTTGTAGTTACAGAAAAATTACAGCAGATTAAAAACATGGCAGGCTAGAAAGCACCACGGCTACAGCTAATAAAATGAATAATGGGTGTTATTAGGTTAGATTTACCCGGTGTGCCCGGAGCCATGGGTGTGCCAATGTGCAAGCATAGACCGTAGTCAACAACAAACAGTACTGTCAGTGCACATTGGCACACCTAAATCCTAAATGTTGAATGCATCACACTGTATAAGGTCAGTTTTAAGCAGCCTGCTGTAGTTTTTCACCTGAATTGGAAAACAAACTACGAAATCAGCCTCTACTCAACTACTCTTCTCATGGACCATGCAATTTTCCTTTTCAATTCAGTCTTTTCCACAATGTAGAACATGTACGTAGGTTGGTCTTGTTCATTCAGCAACAGCAACCTGTTGTCTGTCTGATCCATATTGCGGCATATTTGAGGCACTAAGATAACAGGCGAGAGGAAAATAATTCTTGTTCTGTCTTTGTCATGAAAAAATATGTGCACTTTTCATCATAGTTTTTGTCTTTGAAATCAATACTGCTCAAAATGAAAGAACAACGGAATTGTACTTTTCCCCACCTTCTGTTAGTTTGTGCGCAGGTGTGTTCTTCAATGCTTTAATACAGGAAGAATGGCTTGTTACACATTCCCTCTCCCCTTTCTTTTCCTCTCTACCCGAACTCCTCACCCCCCCCCCCCCCCCTCTCTCTGTTTGCGGAGCCGGGACAGCATTCAACCAGTGACAAGAACAGAGCGAGCCACAGCGTGCAAATGGGGAATTTTCAATAGAAAGAGTCTGAAACCCATTGTGAGGGAGAAAGAGTGAGAGAGAGAGAGAAAATGAAAAAACATAGGGAGGTAAAGAGGGGAGGGGGGGGGGGTGAGGAAGGATGGGATGTAGATGGCAGCAGACATACTGAGCTGTGGAGTTTTTGCCCTGAAGGAAGCCATCCCCCACAGCGTGAATGAAACAAGGGAGGCGAGGGTGAAAACGAGACGTTGAGAGAGCTCTGTCACAGAGGAGAGATGAGAGACGTGAGCGGGAGAAGATGTGAAGGGAAGGGTGAGAGATGGATGAGCAGGAGAGGAGGGGAGACGATCTGAGAGGAGAGACAAAGACAGGCAGACACTTGGATCTGATCACACACACGGCACACGCACGCACACACACACGCACGCACGCGCGCGCGCGCACACACACACACACACACACACACACACACACACACACACAGTGGTGGAAAAAGTACTCACATACTTTACTGTAAAAGTAACAATACAGAAATACTCTGTTACAAGTAAAAGTCCAGAATTCAAAATGCACTTGAGTGAAAGTATGAAAGTGTTGGCATCAAAATGTACTTAAAGTACCGAAGTACAAAATGTTTGAAAATAGCAGATCTGCAAGCTTACAATGCGACACGTTGTGAGCTTGCAGTTGGGCTATTTTCAAATAGCCAAGGTATAAAATAGGGCTAAAGTGGTTTATATATTATGTTATTAGAATTTATATATGCAAAGTAACACACACACACACACACACACACACACACACACACACACACACACACACACACAGAAGGTGGTTGGCGTGAACATGAAAATGAACTTGAGCACATAATGAAAATGCTGGCGGCTTGCTTCGAAAAGCAGCAGCTAATAATTATCACAGTTAGAACTTGCACTCTGAGGTACAGAGAGAGAGGGAGAGATTATGTGAGAGGAGCTCACACTTGATGCATATTAACACTAAATAAATAACAGGCTTGAATTCTGTCCTGGGGAGAGCACCATGGAGTGTTGGCTTTGTGTAAGATCAAAACTTGCAGTCTGCCTTGTGGCCGTGTTCTGTGTCAGAGCTCCCGTCATCGCTGCCCATCTCTGTGCACGGTCCAATAAAGTAGAAATGCAATAAAGTTGTAAAAAAGTACTCAATCTTTCACTTTTACTCCTACTGTATTTGGACTCACATTCAATCAAACACGCACGCACGCACACACACACACACACACACACACACACACACACACACACACACACACACACACACACACACACACACACACACACACACAGACACACAGACACACATGCTGCAATATCTTATGCCCTGGACATACTATATATAATATAGCTCCTTCACACAACACTAGTCTCATACTGTATGCAAACGCCTACACACACGCGCTTGCTATATACACACACACAGGCCTTGGTGCACTGTTATTATTATTTTGTATTATTATGTTACTGTATACATACCATGATCCAAGACAAACAACAATATTTTCCAATATTTTGTACTTTTACTTTTGATACTTTAAGTACATTTTGATGTCAACACTTTCATACTTTTACTCAAGTACAATTGAATTCCGTACTAGTATTTCTATTATGCAGTATTGATACTTTTACTTAAATAAAATATCTAATATATACTTGTTCCACCACTACTTGGAGGGTAGAGGTAGAGTCTCGTGTTCATAAGGTAAACTGCCGGCCTGCTGAGTTATAGGTGCCGAAGTGTCCGTGAGCAAGACACCCATAACTAACAAGTGATCATCATGACTATCTGAGTGAGCACCCATCAGCTTGGTAATCTCTCAAGGAACAAAACCGAGAGGGCGTTTCCTTTTATTTGACGATGCTTAGCCAGATTGTCAGCTTGGTGAAGCACAAACTGAATTTCCCCCAGCAGGATTAATAAAGTCTACAAACAATAAAAAAAATAAAAAATAACATACTCACCTAGAAACACCTTACCATAAACATCTGTCTATAGAGTCTAGACAAAGTATAATATAGGATACCCCCCAATGTGACACACACACACACACACACACACACACACACACACACACACACACACACACACACACACACACACACACACACACACACACACACAGTAGTGCTCATACATATTGCCCGATGACAGTGCGTGGATAAATGCATCCCATTAAACATGATGGAGTGTTTTTCCTGCTGAAATCATTTGCACTCTCTGTCTTCCCTTCTCTCTCTCTCTCTCTATCTTTTTTCCCGCTCTCTCTCTCTCTCACACACATTCACTTGCTCTCTCTTGCTTAGAATGAGATATGCACAGGAAGTGTTCATAGACAGGCAATTTACGTTTCGGACACCTCCACACACGCGCACGCACGCACGCACGCACGCACGCACATACACATACACACAGTACACACACACACACACACAGTACACACACGGTACACACAAAAGCCAGAAGCCACTTCCAGAAAGGACACAATAAGTCACGCTAGGTTGAAGCAGCAGATAGTTGTGCCTCTGAGACAGAATCCCTTGGGCCCTGTGTGGGATGGCTCTGTGTGCACCAGGGGGATACAAAGCTCATGAATATTCAACTTCACGGTGACAGGAGAATCAAACATTTGAAATCCTACAAGCGTTCTGTGTGGCATGCGCACAGCACTGTCTGTCAGCAGGCTAACACCGTGTCACTGTGGGTTCAAATCCAGCAGCACAACCTCTGTATTTTATGTTACCTCCCTCCCTCACCACCACCCACCACTCGTGGAATGCTATGAACAATCTTTTAAGTAAAAAATAATAATATATAGTATATGCGTTGCGCTAGAGCAGAAACAAAAAGCGATGGTGTGGAGCTTTCATCATCTGTTTACCTTGGCTCGTCATTATAGAGAGAAAATGAGAATGCTGCCTACAAGGCTATAAGGTAATTATCTAAGCTTATTCAAGCACAGAGTCAAGCACAATCCCTGCATACGTGAGACTTGTATTGGAATTCAATACAATGGGTCAAACACATATACCCAGTGGTCGCCCTCGCAATCAAGCTTCATCTTGACATGCTTAGCTGAAGTGTTGTACTGCTAGACAATTGGGCTTGGTTTGTTTGGGGGGGGGGAAGCATTATGTGGATGTTTTGTTGTTGTACAGCCTGGCCTGCAGGGCTAAAATGTGTTGGTTTATGTGGTAACTATGGGGCTTATTCTAAATATGGGAGTTTAAATACTGGATGTTTGTGGATTATTGAAACAATTGAGCAAAAGGCAGACAGTCCACCTAATACTTTAATGCCAACAATCTCGAAAACAACTTGCTGGAATGTGATTGAATTTGCTGTGCATCTTTATGCTTTGCAGAGGTTGAACCCTACTAATTTTGGTGATCTTTTTCGAAGGCTTTTCCTCTTGCACAAGTGGAAATTAAAATTGTCAAGATTTTGGCTTATAGGTGAGTCAGAAATGTCACTTGCATATAAGATATCTCAAAATGTAATGGGTGGATTGCCATGTAACTTGCAGAGGACAGTCATAGTCCTTAGCGGATGAACACTAGTACTTTAAGTGACTCCATGATCTCCGCCTCAATCTGCTATTAATAATAAAAGAAAAACATTTTTCTGGTCCAGTCTGAGCGTGTATCAGTTGGTTGAATGCACTTTTATCTTGTGATGGCCATGTCTACAATATCTAGGGAAATCTACTTGAATGCCTGGTGGATCACACCATGCAGTGAAAGAGAGGGAACAAAAAAAGAAAAGAGCATTGCTCTGCATAACAAATCAACACATCATCTGTTATGGAGCAGACCGTTCAGGACTGTCATGGTATTGTGAACTTATCACATAACACAAAAACATCACATTTAGAGCCCTACCTTTTACAAATGAGGAAAAGGAGAAAAAAAATCCATTACAGATAGGCTTGTGAATAGATTTGTGATTTAACAAAAATGCGCTCCAAATGAACCATGGCCACGTACGTATTCCAAAATCATTGCTGCACAATTTTTTGCTGTAGGCACATAACTCAGATGCTGCAAAAGAGACATCAATAGTGGCGTCACTGAAATGAAACATGGAAAATGTTGTCCATTTGGTACTTGGTGGTTTACCCTTTCCATGCTTTTAGTGAATTGTGTCTGTTTTGATTTACGCGCTAGTAGTAAACATTTAAATGGGGCCCTGAATAAGCATGTTGTTGGAGTACAACCCAATGTCATAGCTAACAATAAATTGACAACATGCTTACTCGTTATTTAACTTATTCAGAACATTTCTGCCAACAATTAGTTCTTCTCATGTCTTTTTGAAAATGAGTTTTTGGAAAAATAATTAATAATTTAATTAATTCCGTAAATATTTTTCAAATACGACTTATCTGAATCTGAAGATTAAGATAACTCGGATAATGTATGCCTAAACTGCATTTGAATCCCAACTATTTGAGGTGCCTGGAAACAATTACTTCTGATTATATAATATAACCACACATTTCTGAGCATTGAGCAGAGAATATAAAAATGTGATTACTTGCTATCACAGCCCTTTTGACTCTTCTTCAACCAAGCTGCCAAAGATTCGAGAGGGCACGGTTCCAAGTTCAAGCTAGGTAAGGGGACTGTGTTCGAGCAGCGTATTCTGTCTGCACTCCTGCCTGCCTGCCTGATCAAAGCTCATTTCTGTACTTCACTCTGTATGACTGTCTTCCACTCTCACCACATCTCCCAGATGATAGACTCATAAAAGATTAAATAAAATAAAAACCTACTGACACAGACATGCACTCATACATGCCATAATACAACCTTACATAAGGGGTATGCATTGTGTGCCTATGTACACCTCCTGCGTGCATGTCAAACTGCCTCCTAAATTGTTAAAGTGCCTCCTTATGTATCTCACTAACACCTTATCTGCCAACTATGGCACATTTATTTCGGTATTTCTTGGGAATGTATCTATTTTGTCTCTCCGGGACAGTCTCTGCCAGAACGCACTACAACCCCAATTATATAAAAGCATACTGTTTGTTTCAATATCATACTGCCTCCTACTAAAGCTTATGTAAGCCATAATAAATAAATAAACCTAAGTAAGACAATAACTATGCCTACATTGTGTCCATTTTGAATGTGTGTCTGCCTGTTGGCTTTCTTATCTGTCGGTTTCTTGCAGTTCTTTATTTTGTTTTATTTCCTATTTACACAGAGCTCTCTTGAAAGGGAGACGTTGGCCTCCATGGGATTACATTCTTAGAAAAAGGCAGCACATTCATTTATCTCTTCAATGTGGAGACTGTGAGAAGTGTGTGTGTGTGTGTGTGTGTGTGTGTGTGTGTGTGTGTGTGTGTGTGTGTGTGTGTGTGTGTGTGTGTGTGTGTGTGTGTGTGTGTGTGTGTGTGTGTGTGTGTGTGTGTGTGTGTGTGTGTGTGTGTGTGTGTGTGTGTGTGTGTGTGTGTGTGTGTGTTATAGGTAGAGAGAATCACATTTTAACTACACAAAATGTACTGTTTGTTTAATAGAATTGGATTTTTCCATCATCTTCTACTGGGTGGTGTATACTGTAATGTATGTGTGTGTGCGTGCGTACATCGTGCTTGCGTGAGTGCGTATGTGTTTTTGTACAGTATGTGAGAAAATAACACCCATGCACATACAGTAAAGTGGATGCACCAGATTTGAACGAATCATATGCATTTCTTAATGTATTGAGCATGGTAATTGCAGCCTAGCATATTGTGTTCTTTATACCTTTTCATGATATGGGAGATGTATCAGTTTCATAATTCATACATGTTTTTTTTTTCCATTATTGCTTCAGACAATGCAGTCAGTGCTTAAAACTATGAATACTTTCCTCCTATAATTACAAAGAGACTTCAGATTCTCTAAACTGCAATGTCATCGAGAAGAACAGCTTTGATTTGCTCCAATGACCGTGAATGGGAAACTAATTGTAGTCTTATATAATGTTAGCATGAGCTACTGAATCTAGGGTTAGCTTCATATTATACTTGATTCGGTTCAGAATTAGAAAAAAAAATAGTCTTTTCCTTAGGGACTCAAAGTACTATCACAGTAATTTCTCTTACTGGCTCTCTATGGAGCGATAATGCAAGTGGATAATTTCTCTTGTTTCTGTTGAGTAGCAGGTACTTCCCAAAACAAAACAAACTGAACCACAATAAAACACATATTGTGTTTAATTACTGAGATATGTCTTTTTCATTTTCCCCTTTTCTTTCCTGATGTATGCCAAGGCAATGGAGATGACAAGATAATTTCCTTTCTTAGAGATCAATAAAGCACAATCCAATCTAGTCCAGTTCAATTAATCTAATGGTGAGTGGAAGAATGGGGGGGGGGGGGGGGGGTTAACCACTGAGCTACCTGGCCACGGACAAGCTTCTGTTTTAACCCATTTAGGCCTAGGATTATTGACCGCTTTAACTATTGACAAATAGCAGATATACAAGCTCACAGCACGACACCGAGTGCCGCGCTGCGAGGTTGTAGATCTGCTATTTTTGAAAAATCATGATTTTTCTTTGCAAGTCTTTGAATATATCTATTTAAAAGCGAACATTTGTAACTCAAATATTTGCCTCTGGGGGGTCCCTGGAACAACATATTTTGAGATGGGGGTCTGTGGCCAAATACATGGAATTTTGGGGGTCCTTGACATGAAAAGGTTTGAGAACAACATGATTTAGAAGAAGGATTTAGAAGTCGGGTCAAAGATCGGGTCAAAGATATTCAAAGACTTGCAGTCGGGTCAAAGATCGGGTCAAAGACTTGCACACATTTTCACGATTTTTCAAGAATAGCAGATCTACAAGCTTGCAGCCGCGCTGTGAGCTTGTATATCTGCTATTTTTCAATAGTTAAAGCATAAAATAATGGTTAAAGTGGTTAAAATCTAACGCGACTCGGGCGCGTTCCAGGTATTTGAGAGTTAAAAAAGAAGGAGGAAAAACATAAAAAATGCAGCCATCACGTGCACCATCCACCTGTGAGAATTGTGTATTGATTTGGATGAGTATCAATTCCAATTCTGAATCGATAAGAATGTAATTTAACTTGAATTGACATAACCGTGTGCCAGAATTGAAAGGCATTTATTATGCTTTGTAACACCCGGGGTATTAGTTAATATTTGTTGGTGAAATAAATAATACTATGCCCTGCCTATTCAGTTCTGAAATAAAGGTACAGTGAAGCGTTGTAACACATTTAAAATGGTTATAAATGTAGTGATTATGAAGGTTATAATAATAACGGGGTATGGATAAAGATTAGATGTATCTGTAAACATTTTAAAAGGATCCCTGGCTAATACGACAAATATGCCTTAATAATACATTATAATTGTCCTCTATAACTACAATGTAAAATCAAAAACACCTTAAATTTTTTATTTCTTCTAGAAATAGCTAATCTTTCACTCAATAGGGCCGCAAGTTGATGATGTCGTAAAACCATAATTATGTTATCAATCCCTATGGAATTTACACACATGGTTTTATGACATCATCAACTTGCGACAGGCATTTCCCCTTTTGAGTGAAAGATTAGCAATTTCTAGAAGAAATAGTTATAGCTAGTGAGCTACTAGTTGTGCAGTGTGTGTGAAGAAATCTTCAGCTTCAGTGCCATTTGTTGTGTGTCTGTTCTCTGCTGTAGTAACTTAACCACCACATTTGGAGCTATTATGCAAGGCAAAACTTCTCAAAACATTTTCAGAATCTGTCAAAATCTCACAGCGCTGTGAGCTTGTAGATCAGCTATTTTCATGTTGTGGTATGCAGGCTACAATATGTGTTGCGCTCCCAGACGAGGGCGTAACAGCTGTTGAGACATTTTTTTTTAAATTGTGACCTAAGGTCGTTGTTTAGTATGTGAACCGGCACATCATGTCTCCGTCTGTCTGGACGTGTACACTTTTTGCGGTCTATGGGTTTGCCGCTCTGACACCACGCTCTGACATCACTGTGATGTCAGGGGAACCACAGAATCCCTTTTAAGCCCATATATGGAGTTCCCTGATGTCATCAATATTAAGCCCATATCTAACAGGACTTCATATGGGAATGCCCATATATGGAGGCTACATCGGCCACATACCACACTAACAGAATCCATGTTATGGCCAAGACAGACCATATCTGTGTGGCTGGTTCTACAGACAGGTATCTCCATGTATGAGCATAAAATGGATTGTATGTATGATGTCAGATGTCGTACGTCATAGGACTTTCACATAACGAATAACTGAATAAGCATGTTTGGGCTCTCACAGCATATCTCCATATACAGTACATGGATCTCCATATATGTGTAACTGGTCCGATATACATCACTGGGCCTTTAGGGCGAGGTCGCTTGTCGCCCTGAGACGTCTTACTAGTCAGATGTATATGTGATATGAATTCATGTTGAGCAACTGCATGGCCTGTTTACTGTTTAAAAGGTTCATCAAATCAGAAACTGATTTTGTTGGACTGTAGAGGGGAAATAGCTCATAGATATAGTATTTGCTTAGCATTGTTGTGACAATGCATGCTGCTGCCCAGAGGGGATCATATCTGCTGTGGAAAATTAGGTAAAGCTCAGTAGAGTAGCTCAGAGAGCTGAGCTTGACCGACTACACAATGGGAAGGCGCCATTTGATAATAATGTATTTATTAAAACAACCTACAATTAACCTTGTGTCACCAGGCTTTCTGCAATACTGTGGAAAGTCTGGTTTCTGTTTACTGCTCTGTACTGCTCTGTACTTTGCTGTGTAATTTACACATCCACAGACGTTTCTGTAACCGCACTAGACAGGATCTACAAGCTGCAAAGTGATCCCAGTCTAATCCACAATAGAGCGATGCCATCATCCATTACGACTTTGGATGTGCCCATCGTGATCAGACATTGCCCGTCCCAAGCCTACCTTCCATACAAACAAAACATCTTAGAATGTATGAAACGGTTGCCTCTGTTTCATACATGTTTAAGTACTACAGTATGAGTCACTTGTCTGTTTTTCTCAGTACCTGCAGCGTCAGCACAGGGGTTTCACCCATGAATGCATTAACCACTATACTCCGGCAACTGCTGGTCAGTGAAAAGATCTTATCCCAGATGTCACCAGAGACAAAGCCCATTCTGCTGATGAAAAGTGGGTGTACTTTACCTCAGGACTCAACTCTTGTCCAGTGTATGGCGCAAAATCAATCAAGTCCCAAAATACTACGGTAGTTCTTTGTTAGGGAGCCAAAATGCTCTTTTTAACTCTAAGCTCTAAAGGTGTCAAAATGACAGCAGACATCAAAGACTGGTTCAATTACTGAACAACAGTAACACATGCTTATACTTTTGTGTTGGGGTCAGTGGACAAAACTGCTTAATCCACTGCTTAATCCACTGTTTCTATTTCTTTCCTCTGTGTGGGAAAAATGGAAGAAAATCAAGTAGCTTTTGTTACAACTTATACAGTACTGTACCTGGCTATTGGTATGGGATTTTAGGCTTGTTGGCCGTGGAGATTTTCTGATTAGCTATTTAATCTGAGTGCTGGTCCAATATTCATTCCACATCAGCGTTGGTACATAATGATATCATCAACACTCATCTAATCAAACAGTACAGGAGGACAAACACAGCCGCTCAAGATAAGCGAATCCTATTAAAAATGGGTGTATCATTTTCACAACGCCTGTTTGCTTTGATACAGAGTCAGACGGTACACATCTGGTGGACGCCATGTTTTCATTAACAGCCACACATGCCGCACTGACGGTGGCCGACACCACCAACACGTCTGAGGCTGGGTTGAAAAAGGACCCAAGACCTTCATTCGCCCGTCGCAGGGGGGGGCGGGGGCAGACAACAGACATGTTTTCTCAACACAATACATCCGTCGATTCATTTGCAATAGCATGCTTCTGAGGCAGAGGCGGACACACTTGTTAGGATGAGTGACACCTGTAGGAAGTGTTGGGAAACTGTGACCAGCAGTTGAGGAATGTTACGGTTGATCTCCTTGACTTATATGTGTAGCATTCTTTAAAAGAATAAAGGCTCTTTTTTCATTTCTAAAACCTTAAGCACAGAAATGAGGGTTAAATGCATACAGAGACTTATTTTCCATAACCTAACCTCTTTCTTGTCCTTGACATGATGGCAAATGATAACAGTCAGTGTCCCTCGCCCACTACTGTCATCTGGGTGAGGAGGAGGTCAAAAAGAAGGAGACGGATGAAGAGTGGTTGCCGCCGTCTATTATTCTTGATTCTCGCGGCTCGTCACATTCTGACAATGTGCAGTTCCCTCTTTATGATTTGCCCTCAATGTTTCTCTCTCTCTCTCTCTCTCTCTCTCTCTGTCATTCTCCCCTTCTTTAGCACATTGCACTTTAATCTCATGTTCTCTGCCATTTGGTCCCTTTCTCTTCCTTTTCCCCCCTCCTCTTGCCGCCCTTTCCATGTTCTCTGTACCTCCCTTCAATGCCTTCATCCTTTTCTGTCTTTCATTAATCTCATGTTCTGTACTGCTTTGGCCCCTGAGAATCTCATTCTAATCTGCCACGTCAATATGGACCAGTATGTTCACTAATCCTGTGTGTGTGTGTGTGTGTGTGTGTGTGTGTGTGTGTGTGTGTGTGTGTGTGTGTGTGTGTGTGTGTGTGCATGTGTGTGCATGTGTGAGGGCATGCTTGACGTGTGCATGTTTACTTTGACATTAACACATTTACTGTTGCGATAGTGCTGCTATGAGTTGAGTGATGTAAGGTCTTGTTTATGTTCAGCAGTCTTAAATGGTGGTGTATGTTGTATAGCAAAAATACATCTGTAGGCCCCTGTGTGTGTGTGTGTGTGTGTGTGTGTGTGTGTGTGTGTGTGTGTGTGTGTGTGTGTGTGTGTGTGTGTGTGTGTGTGTGTGTGTGTGTGTGTGTGTGTGTGTGTGTGTGCATGGGAGGTGACTACAGTACACGTATGCACAGGTGTAAGAGAGGTATTCTCATTGGGAGGACATTGTGGCAACAAAAACACACACAGGCAAATATACTAACTAAATATACATGCAAAATAAACACACAAATATAGGCTACACGCAAACCCAAACATATGGAAATGTATAAATTATACACAAATGAACAGACATGTGCACGCAAAAACACACAGTATTGCTCACATAAGGGTAAATTGAGGCATTAATATGCAAGAGAGATGGAATATGACTCTTTATAAAGTATAATCTCTCACTTTAATCTCTCACTCTCACACGCACTCCCTCACGTGCACACCAACACACACACACACACACACACACACACACACACACACACCTTCTCTTTCCAGCTGTTTAGCCTACATCTGTTTCATTGCCTGCCATTTTATTGTTTAAAAAGCTATCCTGGGTTTTCGAAAACACACACAGCAACACAAAAATAAATAAACTAGAAATATGCAATTCTGGGAAATCAAATTCATTGCAAGTGTGGTTGCCAATTTATAGTCTGGATTACCAAAATGTCATGTGAAGCTTGACCAATCCTCCAGCTTGCACCACTCCTCTATTGATTTCAATGGACTTTTGGGGTTTACTCTATGAAGTGTTTTTGGGGTTTACTCTCTAAAGTGTTACTTTATAAAGTTGGAAGAGAACAATAGTGTGTTGCCCTATAGGCAACCACCACACTCATTAATAAGCAAACACATAAATAAATACAACATTTAGTACTTCCCCTCGCATACTGTCAACACTGAACACTCCTCACTCAAAGCTTTGTTTTCAACAACCAGTCAAGCTTATCTCTCCTGCTACACCACAACACTCACACACAAGCAACTGTGAAACGTCATAGGTTTGGCTAAATTGACTCTCATGAGCATCAAAACCTCCTATAGTGCAATGGTTCCCAAACACTGGGTCGGGACCCATTTGTGGGTTGTGGACCCATTTTTATGGGTTCCTTATTTAATTATTAAAAGTTCCTTATTAAAAAAGCAAACATTTTCATGATTAAAAAAATAAATAAAACATTCATTTTATGAAAAAAAGAAAATAAAAATAAATCTGAAATTCCATAAATTAGAAAACAAATGTTTAAGAAGTAGTGGAAATAACCGATCTACAAGCTCACAATGCAGCCTGAAGTGATGCACTGTGAGCTTGTAGATCTGTTGTTTTCACGAGTTTGGGTCCTGGGCAAACGTCTAATCTCTTAACGGGTCACGGGCTAAAACGTTTGGGAACCAGTAGCCTAGTGTGTATTCCGAGATGGCACTGACAATAATTGAAACGAACCATTAAAGACAAAGTGTAGGCTACACAACACAACTATCTATGCGAGCATTATCGTATTTCAGGACGTCAGTGGGAGAGGGAAAAAAGAAGCTCCTACCTTTTTATTTTCCACTCCCTTTTTCTGCTTTTCACCCCAAGGCTGCCCTGCCCCTGACAAATCGATCCATTCCCTGTCTAATTCATATGTTTTTGCGGAACGGATCAAATAGCATCAACACAGCCGGCGAAAGCATGCACCGGGCGGGGAGGGATCATGACAGTGTGCCGTCAGCCTGCCTGCCTCATGCCCGCTAGGATCCGTGAACACTAGTCATCCTGGATGTGAACTATTATATTAGGATAGCAGTGGTTTACAACCCTTAGCCTTTTCATATCAAGGTCCATTATTTATTTGGCATTTGATGATGAGATTTAGCCTCTCAGCCCCAAAACGTAGAATCTTTTGTTGTAATTCATTGGATACGATTTTTGTCCTCAATTCCATTCTGTATTGATAGTCTAATTATGTGAAAGAGAGATTACAGGCAAACGTTGACCAAAATACAAAGAAATCTCTACATTTTCTAGTTGGGTAGACTTCTCGTAAATTAATGCGCAGATGTTTAACAATGCATTTAACTATTGCGAGTAAAATGAAACAATTTTACACTCAAGAGTTACAGATCTATAAGGGTCCATTTGGTTACCACCAACTATGAATCCTTTAGCTGGGGACCACCTGGAATCCCTTTGAGGACCACTGGTGATCCCCGGACCACTGGTTGAAAACCACCGTACTAATGAATCAAATATGATGGCATAGATAGGCTCCATAAGATACGGTGCCGTAGGCTTTATGACATGTCCTGTGCTTGTATGTGTTGAGAAAAGTGACTAACCTCTTAAGACTTTAAGTCATCCGTATATGCTGTGCTCCCCTGCTCGGCGCTTCTCTCTCTCGATCGCTCTCATCCGACATCTATACTTCAAGTTCGCTTCAACTCCGGCTCCAGAAACGACTTGTCATAGTAATTTAGAACAATCTGCACACTGCAACTACCGGTAATCTCTATTCCCAGCTAGGGCGCACAGTGCGTCGGTCGGGTCTTCTAGTTCTCAGGGTCCTCTCGGTCTTTCTTTCCCCACCCCAGCTCTTGTTCTGTTAAAGGGGTTGACAGGTGTCGCCTCCAGCGCATCCTCGGCTCACACTGACGCTGCGCGCAGCGCGGGTTGGTGTTTTTGTGTCGGCTCGGAGCGCGCAGAGAGGGTGATCTATCCGTACGACAAGCGGCGCGCCGGAGCTCCAGCCTCCGTGCGCTCCGTTACAGGGTTCAGCAGGTCGCCACGGTCTGGCAATTACAGAGAAGTCTAGCGAGCATTTAGACTGACAGGTGCACACACGAACTGCCATCGCCCGGCTCTGCTCTTACGCACATGAATGAGCTTTGAAAGCTCTGCGGTTTGAGCTCAGAGGCTGCCCTCTGATACCCGGGGGCTCTGACTGCTGTTGAGATTTGTTTAGGGGATGGGGGGGGGGGGGGGCCTGGTGCAGCCTGATCTGTTTAATCATTGGTTCTCAAAGTGGGGTCCGCGGACCCCCAGGGGTCCTTGACGGAGTTCCAGGGGGTCCCCAGCTAAATGATAGTTAGGTACCGAATGGACCCTTTATGGGTCTGTAACCAAATTGCATTTGGTTCCATTTTTGTACACTCTCAGAGTTAAATTAACATAATTGTATTTTACAATATAAATTGGGGTCTCAGAGATAGAAATGCCTTTGAATGGGGGTCCATAGCCTAATGCAAACTGGGGGTCTTTGAAATTAAAATGGTTGGGAATCACTGCTAAGAGTAGTAAAAAGAAATCTTCTCTTATGGGGGTCCACGGGCTAATAAGTGTCAATTTGAAAAGATTTGAGAAACACTGTCCTATACTGTCAGCCAATCATCAGGTAAAGTAGGCCTAGTTTCAACATCTAATAGCCAGGCTTCAATAAAGGCAGCTCTTCTGTTGTGAAACTCTTTCTGTTGACTGTCTGCTATAGGGCAGGCTAACCACCAATTAGTTTAACAGGAAAATCATAACTGAAGGCTTATAAATCCTACTGGGTTTCACATTTTTTGCTATGTTCAGGCTACTCCATCACAGCCCCCACTTGGGATTTTAAATGCCTTCACATGTAATTATTTTAACTTCAGAGTATAGTCTGTCAGCGGCCCTGGGGTTTACAATTTAATCAATGGTTTCAAGATGATTGTGAGAACTGGCTTTGTAGAGCTTTTGTGTGACCAACCCTTTTAAATATATTGCGCAATCTTCATAAAGTCCCGTCCTCATAAAAAATCTGAGTAACTCATTTAACTGCAATGGTTGATACTGGAGTCAAACCAAATTGCCATCTTGAAGGAAACAGGCTTTTATCACTAAATAAGAAAATGGCAAGAATTAAACATTTAATTGCAGAAACGTTTGATAAACAGAGGAGGACCATTCAACTTGATTATCATTACAAACGATGTCTAGTTATCTTTCCAATCATTTAAGCCATAATCTAATGTTTCTTCTTTGCCTATCTGTTTTTAGTTACTGATAAGGCATTTATTCAAGTTCCAAAAGGTTCAAGACATAGTTTGCAATGTATTTACATTATCTCTGTGGTTTACATACCCCTAGGGGTACACGTACCCCCATTTGAGAAACTGTTGTAGATCACTGTTTCCCAATTGTGGGTCGGGACCATAGACTGCATGTAAAATGAATGGACAGCGTCACAACATTTGTTTCTACAGACCGTAAATTAAGCCTATTTTTCAGATTTAAAATAAGCCATCTTTCTATATCGGGTCCAGAAATGGAAACTGAAATGAATGTTATTGAGGGGAAACGCAGCGAGAGCGGGTCTTCAATTGGTAGCACCATAAAGCTTAGAAACATAGCCTACTTTATCATTCATTTTACTAAACGCATATCATGATGATTTAAAAAAGACTACATGAAAGCATAAAGTGTTTATGAAAAGTTTTACTAAGGAAATAAAATCAAGTTCGCCCAAATCCTCATTGACCTGTATTGAGCATAGACTGTAGAAAAATATGGACGGCGCGACACCATTGCTTTCTATGCAGCGAAAATGAGGTTTTCTTGTCCCTTGTATGGGTGACGCCATCATTGTTTGAAAGGTACCCCAGGAATCATAAGGAATGCTATTGGCTGCCAACGGTCACGTGGAATCGCAGGGATACATGGGAGAATGTGGTCGGAGCCTCCCGAAATACAGCACACGAAGAAGAACACAGCCGGCTGGTATCAGCTCCTCCCCCCCTCCCCCCCGCAAATCTATCATCAAGTTTAACATAAATTGGACCATTTGCTCAAAACGCATATCATGGTGATTGAAAGGGAGTTTTTCACTAGCGACAGGAACCATAAAGTATTTATGACAACGTTTATTAAGGTTAGAAAATCAAAGGGGAAGACGAATAGGGTCCAATGTAGACAAATTCTTTTTGGTACCTCGCGGGGGAAAAAACAGCGCAACTAGCGGCCAATCATAGGAACTTTGACTTCCGTGTTTGCTTCAGATAAAATCCTGGCAACGACACGCCTGGTATTGAGTCAATGCCACCTGTATAAGGTGAAATAGCGACATCTGCTGGACCATTAATAGGAACGGCAGGCTCAAAAAGAACCTGGGAATGGGCTTTAATTCCAGCGAACGAATCTAGCCCCTTGGTCAGGACCCATGTTTGGGTCGCGGAACAATTTTTATGGGTTTCAAGTAAATATTACCTATTTTTTCCTGTTTCCTACATACAAAATATTGTTATTTCAAGAAAATGTAAAAAAAAGTCACAACTTTTCATCAAGTATTTCATCAATAAAATGAAACTAGAAAGTCGATTTGACATATGGCCCAAGTGCATGCCACCAAAACTGTGGGAGGAATTCCACTGCAAAAATATGTTTACCGTACTTGGATGGAAGATGGAGGATGGAACAAATTCAGACAAGTACAATAGTTTGGTTGCCCAATGCCCCTGCGCCCTCTACAGGGAAGCGCTCAGGAAAACGGTCTATACTTAAACAAATAAAATAAAAAAAATCCTCCAAGTATAATCATAATACCTGATGATCATGTTGTAGGCGGGGGGAAAAAATCACGGCATCCTGTCTTTAGCAGATCAAGCTCACTTGTAGAACTGCTATTTTCACTAGTTTGGGTCCCAGGCAAATTTCTCCTTTGGGTCTTGAGCTAAAAGGTTTGGGAACCACTGCTGTAGATAAGATATAGAGAGGCAGTGTGGTTGCACTGCGGCCCGTGGGGTAGGAGAACTGTGGATGGAACCTCTTGCAGTGTGTTGGACGGAGAACCTATTTCTTATTTTTTTTATTTCATAATTTATGCAATAATGATTAGGGATGGGTATCGTCTGCGATAATTTTAATGGTATCGATTTCATGACGTCGATGCTATTGGGTATCGGTTCACGTAAAAACAAACGATACCTCGTTTCGATACTCTGGAACGCACCCCTGGCCGGTCGCATCAGTAACAGTTGGGCTACTGAGAGTTTAATGACTGCTTTAGTAGGCTACACTCGTTACTGTGGAAAATAGCCGACAATAGCCTATAATGTTTATTATTATGATGATTATCCAACGTCTCTACTCTCCGCTCCGCCACACTGTGTGATCAACATCATCACCTCTGCTCTACCGCAGTTAAACTTAAATAAAAAGTATCGAAAATGGTATCGAAAAGGGTATCGTATCGATTCCCAGGTATTGAAAAAGGAATCGTATCGATTCAAAGGTGAACGATACCCATCCCTAATAATGATGTCTCAGTAATGTTGTTGTCCAATGTTTGTTGTATCGTTGTGAGATGATACACCAGGTGGGCTAGATCTGAACATCAAAAGGTCAAGATTGAAAAGCAAATTTGGAGGCCGAGCAATCATGCCCTTTTCTGAAGTGTTTTATCATACATCTACAAAAGCTAGCATTAATCTGCAGCACAGCCGGATTTGCTACTTTCCAAAATTGGATTGTGCACACTGTGAGCCATGTTGTCTATTTGGAGACCACATGGTTCACCCTTCTATAACAATACATGAGGATTTTGCACAGCATAATGTTTGTCAAATGCAATTCAAATAAGTGAGTACAAGACAAGTGCTTTTTATTCTTCTTCTTCCCAATAACAGCTATTGTTATTTAAACATTCCTATTTAGCTATTGATTGATTGATTGATTTGTTGATTTGACTGACCGCCTTGTCAGAGCATGGTGCAGAAATCTGAAAGGTTTCTCTTTGACCTCTCAAGTAACGTGTTCGAGTTCTACTGTAAAATCCGACACAATGTTGGTTAGTATACATGTTGGTTAGTATACAGTATAGGCCTTGAATGATTAGGTCTATATACTTTTTACCAACATTGTAGGACCAGTCTTCTCTCCTCTGCATAACATTTGCAGGAATATTATATATTATATTTTCTCTATTAATTATCCCATCGTGGTTCAGTGAAATCACAACAACAATCCCAAGGTTAAGTACAGGTCTATTATATGAATTTGAATCATATCTACACTAAAGTACAAACCGATTACAAATTAATCAAGAGGCTGAGTGTCTACCGTGGGTTGTGGCAGTTGATTAAGGGAGCAGTACTTGACATTACGAATATCATCATGTGCTTTGCGCTTAGAGTTGAGAGACCCTGGGTTGGATCATTTTGTGCTGCTTTATTTAGCCCAGTTCTGCTTGAATCTTGTGCCTTACCGCAAGGGTCTTCAACAGGGGGTCCGGGACCCCTTAGGGGGTCCTCAGTGTTACTACAGGGGGTCCTCCAAATCTTTGAGTGATAGAACATTTTTTTCCCCCACCTTTTTTATATTAATCACTTGAACCCTAGTGTCCAAACTGTCCATATTCGGAGAACTTTAGCCAGAAATAGCAGATCTACAAGCTCACAACGCCTCGCAGCGTGAGGCGTTGTGAGTTTGTAGATCGGCTATTTTTGGCAAAGGTTTGGTGTAAGGGGGAAAAGAGCACACCAAGTACAGAGTGAAAGGTCAAGTGTATTAGGTATTCAGGGTTCAAGTGGTTAAATATCTGAAAACACAAATTTACATGAATTCAAAATATACTGATGATTATGCTGTCAAACGATGAAACTATATGGAATCTATGATAAGGTTGAGGGGGTCCCTGCTTCATTTCTCTCTCTCAGCTAAGGGGTCCTTGGCCCGAAAACATTGAAGACCCCTGCCTTACTGCATTCAAACATCAGTGTGTCAGATTATATTTACCATTTCTTCTTGTCACCTTCTTCTTAGGACACAAAAACATTTAATCCCAAAATATATTTTTCTTTTTGCTCTAACGAAGGTGTTCCAATTTGGCCCCAAGACTATGGGTGGTGTTGTAATAGGCCTATTTTCCAGCATAAAGTTCCAGATCAGAGTGCAGTGCTATACAGTACTGTACGTCTGCCATTATCATCCCTGGGCCATGTAGGCCAGTCCTTTTTCCCTATAAGGCAGGGGTCCTCAACGTTTTCAGGCCAAGGACCCCTTAGTTGAGAGAGAGATGAAGCAGGGACCCCCACAACCTTTTCAGAGATTATAGTTTCATCGTTTGATCATCAGTGTATTTTGGATTCATGTAAATTTGTGTTTTCAGATATTTAACCACTTGAACCGTCAATACTTAATAAACTTGACCTTTTACTCTGTACTTAATCTGCACTATTTCCCCTCTACATCAAAGCTCTCACATGTGGCTAGGACGCCAGGGTTCAAGTGGTTAATATAAAAAAGGAGAAAGAAAGTTTCTATCACACCAAGATTTGGAGGACCCCCTGTAGTAACTCTGAGGACCCCCTAGTGGTCCCTGACCCGCTGTTGAAGACCCCTTCCATAAGGACATGTGCAAATTGATTGGCGTGCTCAAGTGGGCAAACTAAATGATGGCTAGAGATTAAATGACTGAAAGAGGTATAATGGTGGTTAGGACAAGTGGAAAGAGGAGAGAGATGGAGGGAGAGCGAGAGGGAGGAATACACAAACAGGTAGCACTGGGGCCCGGGGAATAAGGGAGCGAGGGAGTCGCGGGGAGAGGAGAACAGAGAGAAAAATAAGATGGAGGGCCGCAGAGAGAAAGCTGGGGAGTGGTTAAATTGGAACAGACCTGTTTACAGATGAGCTGATTTAATGGAGATTTTAGCCAGTGTGTGGAACTAATTTTCATAGCGCCCATCATCATCAACATCATTATGCCTGACTTCAAAGTCCCTTTTGTATGTGGTAACCATTATGTACGTGTGTGCAGTCACACAAACACACACACGCGCACAGTCACATGCACACTCACATGCACGCACGCGCACGCACACGCGCGCACACAGCACACACACACACACACACACACACACACACACACACACACACACACACACACACACACACACACACACACACACACACACACACATGTGGTTACATTCGAGTACCAGGCTTTACAACAAATCAAACATTGGTTAAGTTCCCCCTCTCTGTCTCTCTCTCTCTCTCTCTCTCTCTCTCTCTCTCTCTCTCTCTCTCTCTCTCTCTCTCTCTCTCTATCCTTCTATCGTTGGAAAGTCATCACTCATCTCCCTGCTCCTTCAGCTGTCTACCGTTCTGCTCTTCTCGTTCACTCTTGAGTCAGTCCATCCATCCACCCCTCAGCCCATCTCCCTTTCCCTGCCCCCTTCCTCCCTCTCCATCCACAGCCAGGATGATCAACCCACTTACCTCCCCAGGAACAACAGAAGGTATCCTCCATCTTGTCGCGTTTGATCCCCCAAAATTAATTAGTCCTGCGTCTTTCCTCTCCACGTACCCTCACCTCTCTTTCACTCTGTCTCTGTCTTCTTCTCACTCTGTCATCCCTCTCTATCACCTGCCCCCTCCTTAGCTCTCTCTCTCTCTCTCTCTCTCTCTCTCTTTGACCCCCCTCCCCTCACTCATTTGCTCAGTCACCTTTCTTGCACCCTCCCCTTCCTCTCCGTCTCTGTCCCCATGCACTCCTCTCCTCCCGTGACACTTTAATGCCTGATTTATACTTTGTTGCGTGGCGGTGTTGCACAGTGAAAAGAACCGCTCTACAAGTTCACAACGCGGCGCGGTTCAGCGCGTTATGGGTCCCCAGATGATTAACTTAATGTGCAACATTGTTTAATCACTCAACAGTAAACAAACCAACATAAAGTTAAAGTGAAAGAAAATTGTGAAAATACGAGGCGTTGTGAGCATGTAGATCTGCTATTTTCACAATAGAACCGTGTTATACAAAATGTAATGCCTCAACTATTAGTGCTCGTCAGGGTGGGGGGGGGTCCCCAGTTAAAATATGATTATTTTGGGGGTCACAGTCTGAAAAGGTTGAGAACCACTGTCCTATACCACCAGTACCCCCAATTCCCACTCTCCTCCCTCTCACTCCACCCTGTCTTTAGTTGGATAATGTGCCCCCACCGCCTCCTGGTAATTGGATGTATTTCTGCAACAGATGCTACCATCCTTTTATTTAGCCGCTCAGAATTAAATATTCCAATTACTCACGTAATGCCAGTGAAAAAGGAGAAACCGTTAGCCTCAATGCTTACAGTGCCACAGGAGAAAGTATTTGTGTGCGTTGTCTTATTTACATGCAACACTGTTGGAGAACAACAGGCATAGACACATAACATGCACACACGCATGTATCCTCATCAGTGTATAGAGGGTGCATTGGGGTTTTGGCAGATGGTGAAATGCTTCCCCTTGAGTATTGACATTACTGTCTCTCTCTATATCTCTCTCCCACTCTCTCTTGCTCTCTCACTCTAATTAACTAGGTTTCAGTAACAAACCTTTGGGCTTTGGAGTTGCCATGGTTACCCTAACATCGACTCTTTGCCCGTCTAAATTTGTATGTGTGTGTGCGCTTGACTGCTCGCAAGCGACTGTCTCTGTGTGTGTGTGTGTGTGTGTGTGTGTGTGTGTGTGTGTGTGTGTGTGTGTGTGTGTGTGTGTGCGTGTGCGCGTGCGTGCGTGCGAGAGAGTGCATGTGAGCACACACTCCTCATGTGTTTGAGGTTGTGTCCATCCATGTTCCTGCAAGTGCGTGATCATGCATGCACATGTGCGTTTAGGTGTCTTTGATGCCTTTCTGTCCCCACAGGACTCACAGACAGGGGGTCTGTCTCAAGCACCTAGCACTACAGATAAAGAGGACAGAAGTATCACATTAATAAAATATCATAGGCCTATATTGCCATTATATAAGACAATGTTAATTATATATTCATATGAATAAAGAATAACACAGAGATTAGGTTAAGATAGGAATCCTTTGGTGGATTTAAAATGTGGAGAAAAAGTCATTCTGTATCGAAGCAACTTGGAGTTCAATTTCATTTTGGTACAACTTAATGGACGGAGGCGGAAAATGAATTGCATTAGATGAGTTAAAGGGCAGTCAACTGTGAATATGATTATCATATTATCCTATCTGACATTGTACCTGCTGTTGATAAGAGTACATTTGGAGAGTGGCCAATAGATATAAACATAGTGAGGTATCTGAATAGTTAACTGGAACGGTTAGTGCTTGTGACAATATCTTGTCAAGAATCAAGAGGGGTGTATTTGTCTCTCACTCACATGGGAAATGTGAGTGATTTAAATAAATTATTGTTATTATTAGTGGCCAAGGCCACAAAGTGGCAATGCCTTGGCCACTCATTGTTATTGGACTTCATCTCTTTCTTCCGCCACTTTTTCTCTAGCGGCTAGACCGTGCAGTCGCTTTTTACGAAACTCGGCAGTATGGCAGAGGACTATGCCAAACGGCTAAAACGCGAAGCTCGCAACAATCGGCCAAAGGGTGGCGCTGTAGGAAGCCTTGGAAAGTGCAAACTTTGAACTGGTGTAGCTCATGCCCTGTTTCAGGTACAGCAATGAAACCTGTATACACTTATGCGTCTCCTCATGCCGAACAACTTTTACGCTCTGACTTTTGACCTCTGACCTTTACCTCTCCCACAATTTTGAATTATATGAAAAACAGTAAAAATGTATCTCCTCCTGGGATTTTCGCGTAACGTGCGCGAAACTTTTTTTATATGAACTTTGGACCAATACGGTCTGAAAACTTAGCCGGATTTTCTTTAAAGCGAAACATTATTTTGTAATAATTAACCGTATAATGCAGTTTCATGCAAATTATTCTTCTGCCTCTAAATCATACATGCAAAGTGACACGTTCATGGCAGTATGGCAGAGGACTATGCCAAACGGCTAAAACGCGAAGCTCGCAACAATCGGCCAAAGGGTGGCGCTGTAGGAAGCCTTCGAAAGTGCAAACTTTGAACTGGTGTAGCTCATGCCCTGTTTCAGGTACAGCAATGAAACCTGTATACACGTATGCGTCTCCTCATGCCGAACAACTTTTACGCTCTGACTTTTGACCTCTGACCTTTACCTCTCCCACAATTTTGAATTATATGAAAAACAGTAAAAATGTATCTCCTCCTGGGATTTTCGCGTAACGTGCGCGAAACTTTTTTTACATGAACTTTGGACCAATACGGTCTGAGAACTTAGGCGGATTTTCTTTAAAGCGAAACATTATTTTTTAATAATTCACTCAATGTTGCAGTTATATGCAAATTATTCTTCTGCCTCTAAATCATACATGCAAAGTGACACGTTCATGGCATTTGGCAAATATGTAGAGGGTTATTCCAAATATCACTGAAAGCAATCTTACTCCAATTGGCCAAAGGGGGGCGCTATACGAAGCGTTTGAAAACTCAAACTTTAAAGGGGCATAAGTCATGCCTCGTTTCGTTTGAAGACATGCAACTTGCTTACACGCGTGCCTTGACTCAAGCGGAAGACATCTGTGTCTTTGTTAAGTAAGCTCCGCCCTTAGATTTTCCGCAATTTTGAGCAGTTTGTAAAACACTTAAACCCGCTTTTATTCCGGAACTTTCGCGTCACGTGCACAGAACTTTTTTTACATGAACTTTGGACCAATATCTAAAGATCTGTCAGATCGTTTTTTTTTTTTTAATTGAAACATGCTTTATTAATAATTCAATCAACATTGCAAGTTTTATGCAAATTATTCTTCTGCCTCTAAAACATACATGCAAAGTAAAATGTTCATGATGAACTACCGTAGAGGGTAAGTCCAAATATCACTGAAACCAAAAAGAATCATATTTGAACTGGGGACCCCCCACCCTGACGTGAGTAGGGTTTTCCCATGATCTGGGCCTTAGGCTAGATGCAGAATAGAGCTGGGACGTTCGCGAACGAATCGAATCTTTTGAACGGCTCTTTGAAGTGAACGTTGGGATCCGGTTCGCGCAGTAGAGAGCCGTTCATTTGGGGGGAGACCCCCTCCCCCCAATTCAACATCTCCTTGCTACTCCACTGAGTACTGACTGAGTACAGTGAGTGAGTGAGAGAGAGAGAGAGAACAAGTGGAGGAGCGAGTTCATTGTTGCCTGCTTGTTTTTTTTTTGGTGTTTTATGAATAACAAAAGTCAAGGTAGCTTAATTTACACACACATTTTATGAAAAGGGTAAATACTAAATTGTGATCTCAACTGTCAGCAGAGGAATGTGGTGCCACCTTGTGGATTCATTTTTAAACAAATTCTTCTTAAACATATATAAATATACAAGGAGCCAAATGAGCCAGTCTTTTGAACGGCTCTTTTCAGTGAGCCAGATCGATGGTACTGTCTCACTTCAAAGAGCCATAAATCCCACCTCTAATGCAGAATGGTTAGGCACAGGTGTGTGTGTGTGTGTGTGTGTGTGTGTGTGTGTGTGTGTGTGTGTGTGTGTGTGTGTGTGTGTGTGTGTGTGTGTGTGTGTGTGTGTGTGTGTGTGTGTGTGTGTGTGTGTGTCTGTGTGTGTGCGGGTGTGCGTGCGTGCGTGCATGTGAACTGAATCTAACTGATGGCTTAGTTTGGTTTTCAGAAAAACTACATTTCCCAGAATGCAGCAGCTAAGATGGCTGCTTGTTGCAATCAGTTTGATTTGTCAGCACCTGGCCGCAACACAGCTTCTCCGAGTCAGGCAATCCAAATGTTTTTGCTCTTAACCACCGAGCTCTGCTTCACTGTGTAGCTGGCTCTCGAAGGGACTCTTCCATCGAGCAGTAAGCAAAACTCCACTATGTTCTCCTCTGTCGCACATTTGCTCTGTATTTTGCCACATTGCTAATGGTGGTTCTATCTGTTCCCATTGTAGGCAAATTAGGAGCTGCATCTGAGTCTTGGAAGAGAAATGGCATGTGTTAATGGAAGCAACGGCATACTGTGAAACATATGTTTCGAATGTAACCCCTGTTTGTTAAGTTCTGGAAAGAAGCATATTTTGAGTTAAAAGCCCCGGTTTTGGGAAGAACTTTATTTCATGTTTTAGGGGAACGCCCCATTGAATAAAACAACGCTTATTGCGTTTTCACCTTGAGAACTGTTTCCGTGTGCTGGTTTGGGTTCAGACTTCACAATACTTAATGTTTAAAAACTTTATTTGAAGACGTTTACTACTTGAATTATTTAAAAACATTGTGATTTAAAAGACATGCCTGAAAATGGCTAGGTTGTTAACCCTCTGTTTTGAAGGTTTACAACCTGATGACCAACTCTTCAACAAAGACAAGTAGACAACTAATGAAAAAGTTGGAAAATAAAGATATTGAGTTAAAACCTTGAGGAGTTCTTTGGAACTATTTTATGTCTGTTGCATATAGTCTTTTGCATAGATGTTGTGTAGAGGTCAATTTGTGCTTTTACCAATAACTATGCCGATTAGTGTAAAATCGGCAGAGTCTCTGTCATTTATAGCGCCACCAGAAGGCCGAAAACGCATTCTTCAATATTACTCCTTCAGATTTTATCCGATAATCACACAAATGGGCACACAGTATCTCTACAGTGATGTAATCATGACGGATTTGTCCAATATCATATTCTATCTAATTGGATAACATTGAATTCCAAGGTTTGCAGGATTGCTCCTTTTTGAACAAAATGTCTCAAACGCAGCCTGCTATTTGTGTGAGATTCTGCACGCACATTCCCACTAGGCCAAGGAACAGATGCCACCCTTCTCACATTGGCCTGTTATAGCGCCACCAGCGGGTCAATTTTTGCAAAACCCATTTTTGGAACAAAATGCCTCAAATCCCGCATGCAGCGTCCGATTGCCGTGAAAGGCCAAAGAACATGTGGTACCCTTTTGACTTTTGCCTATTATAGTCACCACTAGGCCAAAAAAAAAAACACCTGACCTGCCGGAGACCTGTTCGGAAGAACACTGCTTCCAGTTTTTCTTTGATGTCTTCTTTGCTTTCCCTTGATGCTTTTTTGCTTTCCTACTTTTTCTACCTTGGCCACTTTATCGCTGCTTGCAGCTATATTTATTATTATTATTGATGAGATAAAGTTAAAGTGCACATAGAATGGCAGGTACGATATCTCTATCAGCAGTGGGACTTGAACTCTCTCTCTGTCTCTCTCTGTTTCTGTCTCTCATTAACACTTGACCTGTTGCTTTGGAGTGGCACTATGGCAGTAGTGTGACTAGCCTTAGTTGACATATTTGGTATTATTGTTTTTATTATTTACTCTAGTAGACAGATGGCATTGTGTACAAAATGTGTCGTGAGAACTGTGTTGGAAAGTAGAATGGCATCAACGAGGGAACGTCAGCCCTGCGAGATAGGAAGCTTTTTGCTGAGCTCCGGTGATGAACTGATAACGGTAGAATCACTCTAATGTTCCATGCACAATGATTTCTGGTCGGGAGTCATCAGTTCCCCCTTCATGCATTTTTTATGCTTTAAAGGGGAATAATCATAATTTAAGAGTTCACATGCTATTAACGTGGCCGAGGGCAGCTCAATCAGCGTTAGTGAAGGAGAAAGAGCATTTGCCAAAGCTATAGACACATGACTCTAATCTGTGCAGCTGATCAAATTAAAATAAACGAGCTTACCGTAATCACATTTGTGTTTGTGGCTTCACATCCAAATGAGCTGTATTTCTATACCATAAAAATCCCTAAGAACATTTATTTTAATCCTGAAAACTATCCACACTCTTAAAATATTTTACAGTACATTTGCTATTGAATTTAACAATAAACAGGCCAAATTTAAATTGTATTCTTTCTTGCTAATGGGAGAATAAATGTAAGTAAATGCTGTGCTGAGTGCTGCCTTTTAACAACCAAAGACTCTCTCCGAATACAATTATTATCATCAGTGATTGAGTAATATACAGGTTTTAAACGTGCTGTGCTGCCAGGGGGTGGCAGGGGGACATTTGCAAAGGAGAGGGGAAAAAATGCATAAAGTATATACTATATATATATATTGTATGCAATATGTATAGCCAGAGGCTATGGCTATTTGGGGGCTGTTGGCATGGAATAGTTTGGGAACCCCAGGACTAATATACTAGTATCACAGTGCATGGTTTCTCAGAAAAGAATATAACAAATAGGGAGACAGTCACTGTGTAACTTGTCTTTGTAACTGTCTTTGTATAGAGATAATATGCTTACTTACTTCCCTAACATGATCACAGCATCCCAAATTCGATCCATAAGCAAAGAAACAATTGGTAAATACGATGCTTGTGACTTATTAGTTAGTGGCTCAGAGTTGCTAAAACAGTTTTAAATGGCCTCAGGCTACAGGGAACATTGCTGAATATGCAAGCATGGCTGACATTCAGATAATACATATTTTGGAAAAAGCTACAAACCCCCCACCCCTTCATCTTCATCTTGTAGTATTAGATTTGTACAAGCCTCAAGTAAGATTTGACTAATATTTACTTTTTTTCTTCTGTGTTAATGCAATATACTTCCTTCCTTTCCTGCGCTGTGTCCTTTTTTATTGACTCTACTTGTATCCTCTATTGTGCATTAAATTACACTAAAATATAGACACACCATTTATAAGGAAACTGCAGGACATCTTTTGTTTTCCCAAAATACACAGACACACACACACACACACACACACACACACACACACACACACACACACACACACACACACACACACACACACACACACACACGCACCCCAATATAAAGGCGGAAGACGCGGAACATGTTTTGTTATGTTCATCCATAAGTCACTCTTGTTGGGGTGATTTTAGGTTTAACACAGGGGTGAAGGGTCAAGATGAGACCCTGTAACTCAGTGATATTTAACTGGCGGCCCGCGGGCCAAATTCGGCCCTAGCAGAGCTTTCTTGTGGCTCCTAGAGAATATTACCTATTCCAAAGTAATATTTTTTTATAAATAACAAATTATTATTGGATGGTTGGTTGTACAGGATGACCATTTTGAATGTTCCGCAATTATTATTATTTTTAACAGGAGCTCAACAGATGAGTTCTGAGTGCAGTTCATCAATCCATTTGAAAGCATTTAATTTGAAACCATTTCTGGGCCTTGAGTAGCCTCTTGAACCAGCCTCTCCCAGAAATCTACAATTACATAATGCTTTCAAAGCAAATGAAAATGTAGATTTCTGGAGGAGGCTGGATGTTGTCCATTTACCCTAAATAAATAATTCACCTTCATTGTGTCAATCTTCCATCTTCTCCATCATCATTCACTTCGAGCACAAGATGTGTTTGAAGTGAATAATTAGTCCTATTCACGGCCCGCCCACTCAGCAAATTTCTCTTCTGGTGCTGACGTCAGTTTAGAAGGGGAAACTATAACGGAAATAGCTGGACTTAAAGCCAACAAATCATTATTTCGAACGGTAAAGTAAATTATAATGCTTTGTGCCTTTTACTATCTTGTGTTCTTGATCATGCTAGCCGTATTTTATACTTTACTATTCGGAAATTGCATTAAATTTGCGATTTCTGTGTTAACTCTATGGGCTTTTAGCCGGGTTTTACCCTTCAAAATGTGACTTCAGCACCAGGAAGTTGCTGAGTGGGCAGGCCGTGAATAGGGAAATGACGGAGAATTATTTCGTACCAGTCGGGTGCTCAAAAAAAAACCTTTCATTCACACAAACATGTAAACACTTCACCTTGCCAGCCTTACCTCAAATACTCTTCCGGCAAAGATGCTTGCCAATGACCCATGTAGAACTTACTGAAATATCTACTTCCTCTTTTGTTAATATCAAATCTAAGCCTGTGCTCTATAAAAGACTGCCACAGAAAAAGCAGGCTCTAACAAGTTGCCATATTGGACATACAGGTCCATTGTTGTGTCGTATCGGACTTATAACACACAACAAACGGTCAAACATGAACATTTTGTTAATTTCTGTTGTCACAGTCTTATGGCCCACGACTTCAAGTGATTGTACAATTGTGGCCCCCTGCCTACTCTAGTTGAATACCCGTGCTGTAACTCAAGGCTGTTTATCCTCTAAACAGCCAGTGATGGTGACTTTGTGGGCACTGGAGGGTCTTGTTTTTTGTTATCCTACAAAATGGAATGAATGAATGAAAGCACCATTTCTTCACCATAAACCAAAAAGCTAGGGGTGTAACGATACATTTTAACAGCGATATGATACGCATCACGATACATGGTTAACGATGCAATACATGGACGATATTGGTTAATTCATGGCGATACGATACGATTCAATGATTTAAAATCAATATAGTAACTATTTAGCAAATAAATTAAATCTGTGTAAAACGTGTAAAAAAAATCTATTATTATGGAAGTAAACGCTGTGATTATCTAGCAAATACATTATATTTCAACACATATGGACAAACCCACCTTGACATGAACACAGAGATTACACACATTTATCAATATTTATCAATAGACCAAGAGTACCTATATGCAATGGAAAGGTAATTAGACAACTAAGACGCAAATAGTTAGTTTCCATACAATCAATTTTTTGCATTACAAAACGATTCGATACCGATTACCACATTTTAAAACTATACGATACGATACAAAGCAAAAACGGTACAATATTTTGCGTTTGCAAACGATATAGTAGATCATTGCGAATTAAAATCGATTTTTCAATTCAATTGCTATATCGTTACAGCCCTACAAAAAGCTTTAACCACTGATATAGCATTGAGTTGAACACAGATCACTTTCACATGTTTACATTAGGCATGAATCAAATGGATTTTGTTTACAAGTGCTTTTCTGATAAAAGCACTGTGTTCTATCCTTCTGTCATTCAATGTTATATGAGTTAAAGAGAAGGATCTCAATTGAAATATACCTTGTATCAGTGAACTGTACTGTCATGAAACGGTACCTTTTCCTATGCAAAACTTCTAATAAATACTTCAATCAATCAATTAAAGGACAGTCTGTCAACATTTATAGTATCTTTAACTGTCGGTTTCTCCTTCTTTTCTTTCAGCCAACAACAGCTTGCTGGGGGGAGGAGGAGGTAAGAGTCACTTCTCCTGTGTGTGTGTGTGTGTGTGTGTGTGTGTGTGTGTGTGTGTGTGTGTGTGTGTGCGCGTGCGTGCGCGTGTGTGTGTGTGTGTGTGTGCACGTGTTCACATGTGTGCATACAATGTTGTATTGTCTTAATTAACATACAGTATGTTAGAGTGTGTTGTACTATTGGATTTAAATGAAACTGAAAATTGTGGGTTTGCTTGTGTGCGTGCGTACACTTTACTGTACAGTATGTATGCATATGTGTATGTGTCTTTGGGAGGGATATGACTGTGTGTGTAAAAGCCTGCATCTGTGTGCATGGTTACTTGATAACAGGTATGTCTTTGTTTTGTCAGGTGTTAGAGTTGTGTATGCGTGTGTGTGTGTGTGTGTGTGTGTGTGTGTGTGCGTGTGCGTGTGCGCGCGTGTGTGTGTGTGTGTGCGCGCACGTGCACTTGTCTGAGTGCAGGTGCAAACTCATAATTTATGGGTGTGGAGTGCTGTGGAAATAAACAGTCATTTTTCAGTGTATTGTTGACTCAGTACTTTGCTTTATGCTGTTGTGTGTGTGTGTGTGTGTGTGTGTGTGTGTGTGTGTGTGTGTGTGTGTGTGTGTGTGTGTGTGTGTGTGTGTCTGTGTGTGTGTGTGTGTGTGTGTGTGTGTGTGTGTGTGTGTGTGTGTAGTGTTGGAAGTTCATAGCTAATCGATACTTGTAATAAATCTGTACCACTAATGCTCCACCCACACCCACTAAAACACGCACGCACACACGCACGCACGCACGCACACACACACACACACACACACACACACACACACACACACACACACACACACACACACACACACACACACACACACACTACTCTGCATACAGGGTTTCTCAACATTTGTGTACGAGCAAGCGACACCCCCTAACTCCTCTCTCCTTCTTGTTGGATTTGCTATGCAGAGAGAGCATGTTGGTAATGGTGTCTTATTCATATTTTTTGTTATTATATCACCGCCAGGCCATTCTGGCCAGGAGGTGGAGACTGTTTTCACCCCTGTCCGTCCGCTTGTGAACATAACGGCCCTGCTCCCATTCACTACAAAGGTATACTGTAGGCTAGTGTTGTTGGCTATTAGGACATGCCTGGTATGTCTGTCCATTGTCCAGCGGTGGAAAGTAACTGAGTACATCGCCAAGCATAGCAGCCACACTAATTATACCAAATTGAAATCACATTTTGATGGGCCACTACAGAGCTCCAAAAGCTCTGTCATTTCTATGCATAGGCGGTGCTGCAAACATGACCAGTTGTACCATCTGTCGTTGTGTCGTACAAACTATACTATATTTACATACAGTTTCCACGTGTCCTGACTCCTGACGGCTGCACCACGCGACAGACAGGCCTGGGTAGACAACTCAGACTGGTGGTGCTAGATATGATGTATGATTAACAAGGTATCTTAGTTTTTTGAGGCACTACATTGCACTATTTGTGGAATAGGATCCATGTTTCCTCTGCATACTTTGATGTAACACGGGTGACAGCCGGAATGTAGGCGGCACCCGGGAGCAGGTTGGGTTAGCGCCCCAGCCTGTGTCTTCCGTGAGGAAGAAGCCCAACAAACCCACGGTTAGGCCTTTAGGAGGGCCATTCAAGCCGCAAGCGGAGCCTGCAGCACCACCGTTGGGCGAAATGGAGCCTGCAGTACCATTGCGGCTCAAGAATCCACCACTCCTGAGTGAAATGTCTGGGGCTGAAGTCTGGTGCAACGCACATGTCCTGGACCTGGTGAGAGCAGGAGTGGACATGGTGAGACGTAGGAGGGGCCCGGACAGGAGTAAATCCACAGAGCCTAGTCCTTCCAAGCGCCAGATTTCCTTTCCTAGTCTTGGCAGAGTAGTTCTGGAGTGGTGGAGTGAATGGGCCTGTCTTTCCCTAGTGGGACCGATCGTGGGTAGCTACTGGGACATAAGTCGGGACTTGATCAACCCCGGCTGGGTCACCCAGGTGAGGGGTATGATGTTGCGAGACCCGAAACCCAGATGAGCTTGGGCTACATCACTGAGGATACGTCCCAAGTGCATCCATGCAATGTTTTTGTTTTTGTTTTTTTTTCATTATAGTTTTTTGAGGCACCAAATTGCACTATTTGTGGAATAGGATTCATGTTTCCTCTGCATACTTTGATGTCACACTTGTGTTTCACGCTCTTGAAAAGAGCATCTGCTAAATGCTGTGCGTGTGTGGGTGGGTGTGGGTGGGTGTGTGTGTGTGTGTGTGTGTGTGTGTGTGTGTGTGTGTGTGTGTGTGTGTGTGTGTGTGTGTGTGTGTGTGTGTGTGTGTGTGTGTGTGTGTGTGTGTGTGTGTGTGTGTGTGTGTGTGTGTGTGTGTGTGTGTGTGTGTGTTAATACTTGCACATTTTTGTTCAGCCATGTTTGCCTGTGACTTTAGTCTGTCTTCATTTGGGCATTTAGTTTCTGAAAATAGACTTAATACTCACATGTACGTACATATTTGACAGCAAAACGTGTACAGTATGTGTGAACATACAGTATGTGTGTATGTCTATATGCTAACTTCTCAGTCTCCATGGTGATGTCTCAGGTGTGTGTGTGCGTGCGTGCGTGCGTGCGTGCGTGTGTGTTTGTTCCCAGTGGTTCCTTTGGGTGTTCAAAGACCAGATCTGAGCATTGCTTGCTCTGAAGTGTCTCTGTAGTGAAGCAACTGCCGTTCGGACGCCCAAAGGAACTGCTGGGAATACACACACGTGTGCAGTGTGCACACACACCATAGTTGGATGACACAGTCAACTTAAATTGGGTTTCTTTGCTTTCTGACACAAAAATGCACAACCCAGGTATACTGTATGTACACACATTAGAGCCACCCAGTGCCTGAGCACCTGCTGGACTGCCTTCATAGCAGAGAGTCTGCCTGTTCTCTGTGCCTACATCATTTCTCTCTTGCTGAACATAACTGCCCTGCTCCCATTCACTACAAAGGTATAGGCTAGTGTTGTTGGCTATTAGGACATGCCTGGTACAGTATGTCTGTCCATTGTCCACTGGTGGAAAGTAACTGAGTACATCGCCAAGCATTGTGAGCTTGTAGATCAGCTAGTTTACTTTTACTTTTGGTACTTTAAGTACATTTAGATACCAATACTTTTGTACTTTTGCTCAAGTACATTTTGAATTCCGGACTTTTACAGACTAACAGAGAATTTCTACATTGCAGTATTGATACTTGTACTTAAGTAAAACATTTGAGTGCTTTTCCCACCACTGCTCCTCCTGACAAGTTGGCTAAGGACATGCCTGGCACGTCTGTCCCATGCATGTCACGGCCAAAGGTGGTTTATCTCTATTAGGTTAATCACTGCCCTCGAGCAGCCGTCCTGGCAAAACTCTGTGCACAGCTCTAATGTTGGACTGATCCAGGCTCGGGGCCAGAGCAAGACAATAGGATGGGCGTATGAGGGCACACACAATCACCACAGCAGTTGCACCAAAAGCATGAGCAGCTCCACATAAATACCTTATGTATTATGATTATGATTATTATTAATAGTAATTCGTAATACTGTTATATAATAATATAAAGTAAGATCAATTTTAGTAGTCTTTTTGGCAACACTTCCAGTAGGCAGTAGCTATGTTGTCTGTTAGAACAGCGATTCCCTGAATTTAGTTCAAAAGAAAAACACGTAGTAGTGCTATGAAATGAATCCTGCAGGGTCCTGCATTGTGTTCCAAAATAAATGGAATGGTTATTGTGGAAAAATATAGAAATGAAAGATTATATAAAAAATGTATTGTGTTTAATTGAAATAAATTACACAGTATGACTTAAGAAATGCTAAATTAAGCAAAGCGTTGTGCGCCTGCTGGCCTAGTGGTCCAGGCACATTCCACATAGGCTCTGATGCCTGACAGCGTGTCGCGAGTTCGAGTCCCGTTCCCGATGACCTTTGCTGCACTCCCCATCTCTCTCCCCATTTCCTGTCAGTCTACTGCCCTATCAATAAAGCCATGAAAAGCCCCCCAAAAAACTCGTTAGGGTTACTAGCTGACGCACAGATAAACATAAGCTCTCTCGAGTGACCCTTGTAATATCCTATTGTCTTTCATTAAGCCAAACAAGCCGGAAGTAAAACTTGTACCGAATTACACAAAAAAGAAATACAATATACATGATACAATGGACAAACCAAGGACAGCTCCACGTCACTATACTGTACATGCATTTATTGGCCAGTGATTCAGCACCACTGGCGATGGACAGCGACAGGCCATGCATGCTGTGACCGAGCATCATACAGTTTTCACACAGGGAATCGGGGATATAATACCCCAGAGAGATAAGTAGGCGTAGTTATTCAAACTAATAAATGTAATAAATTGTAACAAATAATCACTAATTGACGTTTTTTTCTTTCAAAATAGAAATTGTCGATCTTTGAATTTTGTTTTTAAAAACATTTTTTGGGAATGATTTTTGAAAATATTTGGAATAATAATTAAAAAACTAAAAGTAGGAAAACAAAAACAAAGGGACCCATAAATATGTGTTTGCGACCCACAAATGGGTCCCGACCCACTATTTGGGAACCAGTGGTGAAGGGGAACCTTGTGTTTAGGAAAGTCCACTGCAGCTTGGACTCTGTGATGCAAAGGATGACTTTCCTTACTGCTGCTAGTGACACCATCCTCCTGTGCTGCTAGCTGCTTCTTCTCCTGTCCTTATTGCGTGAACCTTCTCAGATTCACTGGGGGCAGTTTTATCAGTCTGCGATTAATGGAAGAAATTCTGTACGTCCATTTTTGTTCCAACTTAGCCTTTTGATAAGCTATCGCACGTTTTAGCAGTTATCACAGTCACTATCTTATTATGTAAAGTCGCAGTTTTCCTCAGTATCACAAAAATTTGAAAAATATTCAAGGGATTTCCAATTGGCTTACTGGCAACGTGCAGAAGAAATGTGTTGCAGATCGGTACAGCGGTTTGCAAGATTAGCCGCAGACAGACAGACAGACTCGCTTCTACAGTAGATGGCTCGCCTCATAGGAGCTGCTTACATTTTTTTTAAGGCTAACAGCCAATGGAGGGCAATTAGGGAGGCAGAGACGGAGGGGCAATGCCCCCTAATTAACCCTCCCAACACCAGGCATGGAGTGATCCCTCAGGTTCTTTGCATATGTATTAATTTAGTGTGCATATTTACGTACTTGTGAAAGTTCATGTGTGTGTCTAAGCCTATTTGTATCTTCTTTGCACAACACATGTTCATGCAATGGCTTACAGTATTTGATTAAAGTCTTTATGTATTGACTATTCACAATCCATGACTTTGCATAATTGATCTAAGCTCTAACAGTAGAGCTTAGATCTGACCCAAAAGAATGTACACTACATGATCCTACCTGAGCCCGTGCACATTCTGTCTGAGCCTGTACCGTCCTATTGCTGCATTTATGGACCTGACCCCAGTTTAAAACTACGTCAATGTCAAACACGTCAGCTATGTTTCAGTGCATTAAGTCTGATTGTTTATTTTGTGTTGTAATTATGTTAAAACTGTAATTTAGTTAGTTGCTCAATTAAATACAAATGTAGTCAGACATTTGTAATGACTGCTATCAGCTGTAACCCATGTCTTTTCAGAGTGGCCCTAGATAAGTGCAATTCTGTTGCTTTCCCATGCAATGAGAAACAAGTTATGATGTTTGTATTTTAAACAACTCTTTGGTTATTTCAATGACAGAAATCTGCTCAGATCTACAGTACAGTATTGCAGGATCACTGCATAACCTAAGTTCCTCTCACTTACTGCATATATGACTCGCAAAGCGAGTGTGGGGTAGGCGGCAGAAACTTTGACACATTTCAAATGGTAACTTTTGATTAGCTGGTGAATGGTGACAAGAACATAATTATGCAAGGAATGAACAGACTTCTGAATGACAGAATCTCCCCAGAATTATGTGCGGTGTCTTTCAGAATAGCCTAACTGTCTCTCACTATGACGGATCGCATTATAATAGAAAGAAAGAAACAAACAAAAACATGCAGGCTGGCACAGTCCAGGCTGAGAATCAAACCTCTAGTCTACAGTGTATCCACTAAAAGTGTGTGGCATATTCTTTCACTTTTCTCTCTGCTTTTTATCAGTCAGTATCAGCCTACGGTATCTCTCTCTATCATTCGCTGTTTCTCTCCCACCTCTCTTTCTATATTTTATTAATTTACATCTCTCTTTCACTTGCGATGTGTCTGTCCTTTGGGGTTTGTTAAGGCGTGCTGTTAAAACCCATTTAGGCCTAAAATTATTGAATGCTTTAACCAATGAAAAATAGCAGATCTACAAGCTCACAGCGCGGCACCGAGTGCCGCGCTGCGAGCTTGTAGATCTGCTATTTTTGGAAAAAGTCGTGAAAATGTGTGCAAATCTTTGAATATGATGTGTTTTTAAAGCGAACGTTTGTAACTCAAATTTTGCTTCTGGGTGGTCCCTGGAACTAAATATTTTGAGATGGGGGTCCGTGGCCAAATAAATATAATTTTGGAGGTCCTTCACATGAAAAGGTTTGAGAACCACTGACATACAGTAGTCTCTCAAGAACAGACTAACTGAGCTCCGTTTAAGTGAAAAGGACCTTTTCTTTGACAATGGCTGGCCAGATTGCTGACATAGAAACATAATTCAAAAAACCTTAGAAGGATTCAAAAGACACTTATAGAATCGGGTCAAAATTCAAATGTTCACGATTTTTCAAAAATAGCAGATCTACAAGCTCGCAGCGCGGCACTCGGTGCCGCGCTGTGAGCTTGTATGTCTGCTATTTTTCAATAGTTAAAGCATAAAATAATGATACACGTTATGTGTGCCCGTTCTAAATGGGTTAATTAGCAGGAGAGAGAGGTAAGAGGAGAGACGGGATGGAAAAGGCATGCAGGAACGAGGGGAAAAATGAGAGCCGGGAGGGAGCACTGGTTAAAATCTGAAAGTGAGATGAGGGGTGGCAGAGCGCGGACAGCGTAGAGGGACGGGCGTGGTGGGTGAGTCATCAGGGACAGAAGGAATGGAAAAGAAGGCGATAGATTTACAGACAGCTAGCAATGTGAGAGCATGTCGACAAGAATAAACCCACAGTAAACGTTCACGCTATGCCTCCACGAGGTTGTATTCCACACATCAAACTGAATATAATCGTAATTACTGTGTTGCCCTAACAGGGCAACCAGACTATAGTACTTTCCCCTTCCATTCATATTTCCATCTTTCCCGGATAAACTTTATTTTGCCGCGCTACTCCTCCCACAGTTTTTCCAGCACGCACTTGTGCCATATGTCAAATCGACCAGCTTCATCGTTAACTTGCATTTTTTTCTAAGAGATACGTTATATAGTTTAATTTATATTCATTTATTAGTGAATACATTTTCTCCATTGACTTAAATGGAAAAATGCAAAAAATTAACTTTTCCCAAATATGGAGATGACTGACATCATAGATGTCTGAGTCTGACGTCACAGACCACACAAGACTGACATGGAAGCCAAATGGGAAAACGCAAATTCAACCAGTATGTCCATATATGGGCATTCCAAGATATGGTCTTAATATCAGGGATCTCATATATGGGCATAAAAGGACTGACACAGAGATCTCCATGTATGGCCATTCATTTATTAGTAAATACATTTTCCCCATTGACTTGAATGGAGAAAATTCAAATGGTGAGACGGAATGAATTTGCAAGTGTGACTCGTGTCACGGCAACCATACTTGCAATTTCCCATAATTGCATCTTTCTAGTTTCAATCATTACCTACCTTCAAGTTCCAAACAGTAGCGGGAGAGTATCTTTTGCAGGTCATTCAGTCCGAGTGTATCAGGGTGCGTTTGGAAATGCGCACCGGGTGTGGTATTAGGGTTATGGTTAGATTTAGGCATAATTTTACTGAGGTTAGGGTTAGGGTTAGGTTTAGGCATAATTTTACTGAGGTTAGGGTTAGGTTTAGGCATAGTTTTACTGAGGTTAGGTTTAGGATGAGGGTTAGATTTAGGGACTCACTACACTGAGCACACACCTGGTGCGCATTTCCGAACGCACCCTTTGATACACTCGGACTGAACGACCTGCAGAAAACACTCTCCCAATAGTAGCAAGCCGAGCGCCGACGTCCAGATCAATGGCGTGCACGAGAGCAAAGCAAACAAAAATATGCCAGTTGCACTAATTGACCTGCCTCGCTTAACAAAGATTAGTTGCCTATCTAAATGTCTGGTAGAGCAAACAGCCACAACCAAAGATTTACTACGTTTTAGCTTTCAGCGGATATTAATCTCCTGCTCTGGCAGTTGAAAGCCAAGTGGACAAGGTGAGCGAGAGGTAGCAACCTCCAACAACATCTTTTATGTCTACTATTTAGTGGAATAAGATTGAACCCTTTTTTGGGGAGTATTTACCTGATGCTGCAGAGTGAGCTACAATGAGTGCAACAGTAGAATTAATTCTTAAAGGGGTACTGTCACGACTCACCTAAAGGGCTACTGTCACCTTAAGAAGTCATCTTAAAGTTAATATTTTTATGATGTCATTGTGGGAATGCGCAATTATAAGCCAATCAAATTAATTGACTGTACTTAGACTACTTACTGTACTGGTCAGCTGTTGTGGGGGGGTGAGGGGCAGATTACACTGTGACATGAGTTTCAGACTATTTCAGACCATTTTCAGAGAGACCACGTGACCTACTGTATCATACTATTATAATTTCGGGGCGTGTCAGCGGGCCTTTAAGTCAATAGCATGGCATCCAATCCAGATCATCCAACCCAACCACATAATATATACGAAGTCTACATTTTTGCTACATAGTGCCCCCCAGCCCCCACTCCAGATAGTACTGTGTAGGTGTGAAACAATTAATTGAATATGACTTAAGGACCAATTCACCCATATTCAGCCAAACTTCATATTATTGGTCCTCACTAATGCTCATAGGATGGTGCCATTTCTGTCTACTCACTTTGTGTCTCAGAGGAGGGCTGTGGACAGATCAGAAACCTTATAAAACCAGATACCAGTGGCATCATCAGTAGGCAGGTTTGGTTTAAAACATTATTATTCAATATTTAAGCAAGAACAACGGCTTCTAGTTCAACTTATTTCTATTCTAGGAAGAGAGGCTGTAGTTTCTTTTAGCTTGGAAGCATTGATGATGTCATTTGTAGGCAGATTTCAGAACTGTCTATAGCCCACATAAGACTTGGAACGAGCAGACAGAAATTGTGTCATCTTATAATGAGTGGTTATGAAGATAAGATTGAAAATATTAAGAGCTAAATGTATCAAATTGTATTTCAGTAATCAGATTATTGGTTTAGTAATGTGTCAAGTAAAATGGTGTCATGTGTGCTATTTACAAATTCATGAAAATGCGAATGCTAGTCTTTTTATTCTAAAGGTTTTGAGTAAATAAACATAACAGTATAAGTAATTAACAGATGTGTGTTTGGCTTAAATGTGATGAGCATTTTGCATTCTGTACTTTATTACCTCATGCACTGTCATCTTATGGT
>NC_137824.1:26328145-26393145 GCF_963921795.1 Nannobrachium achirus | reverse complement strand
CATCCCTGATATATGGACTAGTGTGTCATTGCATATTGGTAGCATATTGTATATTGCAAATATTGCTATATTTATATTACTAGAAGCTGGGCCGCCCTTCGGGCGGCCCAGCGTCTAGTCGGCGACCTGGCCAACTCGGGAACGATGTAAATAGGGAATGAATGCCCCGCCCTTTAATGCAAACCCCATTATACCTGTTGTCATAGGACCCGTTTTGACCATCTGTTTGCCTGTGTCCATTTATGCCCATATATGGAGATATCTATCTGTCGGCGTCCATTTTATGTCCATATATGGAGATCACTGCAGATATAGTTCTGGGTCCATTTTATGCCCATATATGGAGATATCTGTCTATTTGTGTCCATTTTATGCCCATATATGGAGATCTCTGTATCTGTCTGTCTGTGTCCCTTTATGCCCGTATATGGAGATATTTGTGATTCTGCTTCCATTTTATGCCCATATATGCCATATATGGAGATATCTGTTTATCTGCGTCCATTTTATGCCCATATATGAGATCTCTGTCGCTTTTTGTTTGTTTCTTCTTTAAGCAGAATACGCAGCCTGCTTAAATCTGCATCATTCAAGTCATCCTCCCAGTCCCACGCTTTGTTGCTTGTCTTATGTTTGTCTTTGTCTCTTTTATTTTCTTTTTCTTTTTTGGAGCAGACCCCATGAATGCCCCACCCTTTAATGCAAACCCCAATATACCTGTTGTCATAGGACCCGTTTTGACCATCTGTTTGCCTTTGTCCCCTTATGCCCATATATGGAGATCTCTGCACACACAGTACCGGTTGTGGAAAACTCTGATGTCAGACATCAGCTCCGCATACGGGCATTCATTTTATGCCCATATCTGGAGAACGCGCGTGCCGGTGGGAAGAACGGTTCTCGAGATACGCGGATTACATACATACCGGTACATACACATTCACAGAGATTTTTTGTTGACTCATGTGGTGTACGTGATGTCAGAGCCTTTTATGAAGTGATGTCACAATGAGTCAGCGCTTGCGCCGATTTCCTCCGGAACAGCCTGATGTCAACAATCAGTGCCGCATAAGGAGATTCCGAACGTTTCGCGCCGCTTCGGGAAAACCGTGCGTCGGGCCGAGGAACTGCACTCCGCGCCGCGGCGGGGAACGCGCGTGCCGAATCTGAAGTCGGTGGGACGAACGGTTCTCGAGATACGCGGATTACATACACGCACACAGACAGACAGACAGACAGACAGACAGAGATTTGTCGCATTTATAGATAGATATCAAATGTTGGCACATCAATCAGCAACATGGGATTGTGGACAAAATCCTATCCAACGACAACAAAACAATATAGGTTTTGGATCCGAGAGGCTCAATCTCTTTAAATGGTGGTCTGTGACTTCGCGGCTCAAATACCCAATAAATAATGGACCTTGATATGAAAAGGGTTGAAAACCACAGCTGTATACCATGCTGTGCTGTTAAGTTGGCTCCCACAGAGTCAGAAGTTAGCACGTCTCTAGCAATAGATGCAAAGCCGACACGCTGCTGTAAAGTGCTGTCTTTGACTACAAAGGGGGAGGGGGCATTCGGGGACCGTTATTCTCCAGATGTTGCATCGCTAATGAGAATATTGGAAGAGACACAGAGAGATGACCATTTCCTGACTTGTATATCGTCGTTGTCGGTTGGAAACCTTGTATGTCCAAAACCGTTTTGTATTTATAATTTTAAAAATGAGTTAAACTAGTGAAAACAGCCGATCTACAAGCACACAACGCCTCGCGGTGCGAGGCGTTGTGTGCTTGTAGATCTGCTGTTTTCACTACTTTTGTGCGACGGCCTTGTATGATGAAGCAGGGCTTTACTTTGCGAAAAAACATACAAATTTGAAACTTGGAGATACGAGGTTTCTGCTCGACAGTGACGATATAAAGGACCAATGACGTGAGCTCATCAAGTTTGCATGTTCCTTTGGCTGTCAGAAATCATAAGATCGATAGCAAGGAATACTTTGGTTCTTGAAGTTTAGATGTGTGTTGGGTTGTGTTTGTTGCGTGCACACACACTACAAACTACACACCCTTCAGACAGTATGGGTTTGAGCTTACATTGTGCCTTCATACTGTGTGTCTGCGTTTGATTTAACAGACTAGCCCAAAGACTATGCAGTTCATGAGTTCATGTTGAAAAGAGCTGTGACACAAGCTGCCACTTTGTGCAACATAAACACACACACACACACACACACACACACACACACACACACACACACACACACACACACACACACACACACGCATACAGTAAACCTTCTCTCTCTCTCTCTTGCATAACTCCTCAAGAGAAAGCACCCCAGAAAGAAGGACACGGCTGTGGTTCTGGTTCCAAAGGCTGCCTGTTTCTTGTTCTCTTTGATTTTCTGCTGCCCTCTGGTTCCCTTTCTTTTTCACTGTATCCATACAGTATCTCACTAAAGACTATTTTTATATGCTGCTCCCTTATAATGTAAGTCCCCCTCCCGTACTGCCTGTCTCCTTTATCTCCCTTCCTCACTTCTCCTTTCGCTCCCTGTGTTTGTTCTCGTTCTTTGTCTATTGAAGAGTTATACTGTTTTCAGAGACCATATCGTGTGTGCGCGCGCGTGTGTGTGCGTGAGAGCGTGCGAGCATGTGTGTGTGACCTCACAAAACTCTTGACTTGTGTGCACTAGATTGTGTGCACTAGACGCACACTAGCATGCAAATAGCAGACATACATGCATTCAGAAGTTCACACACACACACACACACACACACACACACACACACACACACACACACACACACACACACACACACACACACACAGATACACCACATGGCTGCGCTCAGGAGCACACACAGACACATGCATGCTGGATGCACTGTGACATTTACGTGTCCAGATGTGCAGTGTGCACAGCATGATTGAGCGCAGTGTCCAAGCCTTTTGCTCTTTACCCTAAGGGAGTTAGCCGGTGTTCAGGGCTCACCTTTTACTCCCTCACACTTACAGTAAGCTCACAGCACGGAGAGCCCTAGTTCAACACGGCTCAGTGTGCCACCGCTCAGCACAGCATGGGATTCTCCAACACAACACAATACGGCGCCGATCCGATCACAAGTCCCCTGCCTGGAAGTGCTGTACTACTTTTAAAAGCCTATTTGTATTATACTCTAAAAGAGAGAAATAGAGAGACATACAATACTGTAGGCCAGAGCTAAGCACTATGACATGGATATTTGTTGACCTGGCTACCCCAGGGCTCAACACTTTTTTCTCTCAGCCTATCTACATGCTCACAACGTGTTGCATTGCGACGAGCTGTGAGCTTGTAGATTGCTATTTCTGTCCAATGTTCACCCCCAGAATAGGGACGTTAGGGTTTCATGTGGCTAATAAGTCCCTTGTAAAAAGGTTTATTGCGACCGTAGGGAGCATTTACTATCAAACCCGGCAGATTCTGACCGTTAGTGAGTGAGTCAGTCCGTAGGTAGGTAGGTAATGCCTCAATGTCTATAGCTGACCTGTTGTGACATCACCTTGTTGACCCATATTTGGCAATGCCCATACAGTATTAGTATATGGACCCTCCATATATGACCAAGACAGAATTCCTTTACAAATGCCTCAATGTCTATAGCTGACCTGCCCTTATATGGAGATCCCTGATGTCATCAATATTAAGCCCATAGCTTGGAATGCCATATGAACATATTGTGTGAGTCCCATGTGGTCTATAACATAAGACATTTATGATGTAAAGTGCAAATGAATTCCGTTCTGTGCGAATTCTGTCCTGTGCGAAATCCGACCACCCATATAGGGCTGGTTCTCATACTGTAGGCTTGTTTTGTTTTGTTGTTTGTTTGTCTTATTTGTGAACTACTCTCACCATATATGTCAAGATTCTGTCTCTGTCTCTCCTGTTACTGTACGCCTGTCTCTGTGGGGCGCCCTGGTAGCTCACCTGCCGTGTAACAAATCGTACCACATCAAGTCTCAGTCCTTAACGCAGCCGGCGAGTTCAAATCCAACCTTGAGCCTCTTTGCTGCATGTCATTCCCTTTCTCTATCCTGCCATACTGTACCTCTCTCTCTACTCACTGTCACTGTCTAATAAAGCAGAAAATGCAGGGGGCACAGTGGCACAGTCGGTAGCGCTGTCGTCTCACAGCTAGAAGGTCCCGGGTTTGATTCACGACAGGGACGCTGGGGGCGCTGGGGGCGTGTTCTCTCCTCCACATAATCAGTGCCCATACCCTAGGTGGTGTTGGCGAAAGGGCCTTTCTGTGTGGAGTTTGCATGTTCCCCCAAGGTAGTTACCCTCACAAAAATTATGCCGTAATCCTGGTCTCTAATACTGCCTCCCCCTGGCCAGCCGGGGCGCCTGATGGAGGGGAAAGGAACTGGTTGGAATAACGTGTTTCTTCCACGCGCGACGTCCTACCAGAGAAACTCCCCCTGTCAGGTGATAAGAAGTGGCCTGCTCACTCCTCATGCACTGAAGGAAGCATGAGCTCAGTTCGGGGCTCTCCCCAGGTTGGCAGAGGGAGAGTAGCTCCCAGGATTACAGCGTGGGCAATCGGCATCGGGTGAAAAATGGGTTACAAAATCTGGGTGCATCTCTCCATTCCGACATGTCTCCTTTCCGACAGACACTACATTACCCTTACCCTAACCTTAACCTCTATGGAAGTGTTGCCACTCCGAAGAAGTCACTGTCGGAGTGGCGACATGTCGGAATGGAGAGCATAAAAATGTTAAATAAATACAAATAAAGCAGAAAATATATCTAAGGCTATATATCCTCTCTGTTGGGCGGAAACCTTTGGATCTCCAAAACTGTTAATTTTCAGGATTCAAATTCAAAAGTATCAAAAGTAGCAGATCGAAAAGCTCAAAACACGTCCCTTTGCTCTGCGTTTCGAGCTTGTCGATCTGCTACTTTTGATGCTTTTGTGTGACGCTGTAGTATGATCATCTTGGGCGTTCAAAACAAAAGAAAAAACACAAATTTTAAATATGGAGATGAGAGGTTTCTGTCCGACAGTCAACATGTGTTTTTCAGAAACCTGTTAGGATTTAGAAGACATTTGTACAATTGTAGAATCGGCCTCAGATCTTAACAGGTTAAAACAGTTGTGTGTCTCTCCTACATTTCTCCCACCTCATCTCATTCCCCTCATCTGTTTCCCCCTCCTATCTCCCCACCTGCTGCTTGTTCCCTTGTTGGACCTGTTCCGCCTCGTTCATCTGCACTTAGGCCCTTTCTCATGAGACACGCCTTAACACACCAGGCTCTTGCATTGCATCATCGCGGGGTTTCTCTCCCACGGCTGATAAGTGAGCTCATGCAGTTTAATCCAGTATCTGGCTTAAAGTCCTGTTCGCAATTTGGTGTTAGGGGAGTTTCTCACCTGAACTGAGTCAGTGGGTCCCTAGACATGAAGAATCACCGAGGTGCTCGTCCGCCATAGTGCCAGGAATGGCACAATGGCCATATCAAATATGGCTGCCATCGGCTATGATGAAAATCCAACTTTTCTGTTTCTTGGTGTATATGCACATGTAATACCTCTATTTGGACTAATTGTGGTGTGGGGAATTCATTTCTGATATTGTTTTGACCATTTTGGGTGATTTGGACCTCAAAAGGTCATGGTCAAGGTCATTTTGCTATTCCGAAGACCGTGGGCCATAACTTGGCCATTGTTAGGAGTAAAAACAGGTGCAGTAGGTCTAAATCAACTAATGCTGACATGTATAATTCATTTCTGACATTGTTTTGACCATTAAGGATCATCTTGTCTTTGAAATATCAATGTCAATGCCATTTTTCAAAAACGATTTTGTTCATTACTTGCACTTTTATAGTATTCTTTGTAAGTTTGTTACTATTTTATTGTAAGTTTGTTTTGTTTATAACAAAATACATACTAGTGAGAAATACAACAAGTAAACATCCACATTTAACTTTAAAGGGGGGGTTAAAATGGGTGTTTAAATGAGCAAATAAGACTATTTACGAATAAAAGTGACAAATAAAAATCACACACAAAAGCACACACAAAATTAAATAACAATTTCCCTCAAAGTGGACCATATTGTGATTGTGTGCATCCAAGTTAGTATGATGTGTTTTTACAGGATGTATTTGCCATTGTTCCATGGCAAAATATGATGCACCGATATCCATCAGCAAGGCAGCCATATCCTCGAGAGTCAAAGTGTTCCTTGCATCCATCCATGTTCCATTGGTTCTAGTCTTTCCTCAGGTTCCTTGGCTGTTGCAAGCAGGTAGCAAGACATGCACTAGAAAGGTGCCTTGTTGGTCCCAGCAGTTGTACTTCTCTGCTACCAATGCTGTGTCTTGTTCTGTCAAGGTCTTTGCCTCTCCAAAGTTTGTTAGATATTGTATTCGGTCAGAAGCCATAGCTGCATGCTTAGTCCCCACCTGGCCCATGCAGTCATCTCCAGTTTCCAAGGCATATGTCCCCTGATCACTGTCTTGGCTAGTGGTGCTCCAAGATGAGAGACTGCTTGATGCTGTAGAAGCATGTGCCGCTGCACACCTAGTGCCATACTGCTACCAGATCTACTTGATCCCCAGTGCTTGGAAGTATCACTACGACAACTCTCTGGGGTCCACTCATAATCCTGGCGACCCATTATTCCCTCCATTAGGTTAGGGTTATGGGTAGGTTTAGTTATAATAGGGCCAGTTGACTCCACATGTACCAGCAGCTTGGTGACAGCCTCCTCAATCTAGTTCAATCTTTGGGATCTCTTCACCTCCAGCCCCTTTTGCAGGGAGCCACTCATCATCAGAGATAACAGAGTCGACAGACGCACCCATCCCTCATCAACTTTACAAATTCTGGGTGTCTGAGGAGAACAAACAGCTCTCCAGATGTGTGTTCGGAATATGGTGTCCATTCAAACTTGTGGCGATGTAGGTAGAACGGCTGCCTCCTGCTTATTTGTCGAAGTGTCCTTAAGCAAGACACTGAACCCCTAACTGCTCCCGATGAGCACCTTGCATGGTTTCATGGTGTGAATGTATGTGTGAATGTGTGTGTTAATGGGCGAATGTGAAATACATTGTACAGCGCTTTGGAGAAGAGTGCTACTGTAAATGCAGTCCATTTACCATTATCAGCTCTGTTGTCTCTGTTGATGATGTCGCTAGTGGAGAAGAGATCCCATACATCTTGAATAGGATTGAGGAGGCTGACACCTGGTGCATGTACAGCCTCCATTATAACTAAGCCTATCCCTAACCTTCACTAACCTAATGGTCAGAATAATGGGATGTCGGAAACTATGAGCGGACCCCAGAGAGTTGTTGTGTCCTTCACATTACTGCTATACTACACCCCATATTTCCAAGCACTGGGGATGAAGGAGATCTGGCAGCAGTATGGCACTGGTGAGACTCACTTCCACTGCATCAAGCAGTCTCATCTTGGAGCACCACTAGCCAAGACAGTAATCAAGGTACCGTACATATGCCTTGGAGACAGGAGATGACTGCATGGGCCAGGTGAGGATTAAACATGTAGTTATGGCTTCTGACCGAGTACAATATCTAACAAACTTTGGAGAGGCAAAAACCTTGACAGAACAAGACACAGTATTGGTAGCAGAGAATTACAACTGCTGAGACCAACAAGGCACCTTTCTAACACATTTCTTGCCACCTGCTTGCAACAGCCAAGGAACCTGAGGAAAGACTAGAACCAATGGAACATGGAACAGGACATGACATAAAAGCTTGTCCTCTTGTCTGGGACAAGTGCCCATACTATGGAGTGGAGGGAGCAAGGGGGGTCATTAGCCGTCCTTTTGTTATTATTTCAATGTATGACATTTTTATCCGGACAAGTGACTTTTGTCCCCAGACAAGTGAATGGGAAATATACTTGTCCAAAGGACAACTGCCTCAAAAAGTCAATGTCAAGCTCTGATGGATGGAAGGAGCACTTTGACTTTAGTACACTCCTGCCATGTCTGAAGCAAGACACTCGACACTGATGGAGTTCTGTGTGTGCATCATATTTTGCCATGGAACAATGACAAATCCATCCTGTAAAAACACCTCATACTATACTTGCATGCACACAATCACAATGTGGTGTACTTTGAGGGAAATTGTTATTTAATTGTGTGTGTGATTTTGTTGTGTAATTGTATTTGTCACTTTTATTCGTAAATAGTCTTATTTGCTCATTTAAACACCCATTTAAAACCCCCCTTTAAAGTTAAATGTTGATGTTTACTTGTTGTATTTCTCACTAGTATGTCTTTTGTTATAAACAAAACAAACTTACTATAAAATAGTAATACATTTACAAAAAATACTATAAAAGTGCAAGTAATGAACAAAATCGTTTTTGAAAAATGGCATTGACATTGATATTTCAAAGACAAGATGATCCTTAATGGTCAAAACAATGTCAGAAATGAATTATACATGTCAGCATTAGTTGATTTAGACCTACTGCACCTGTTTTTACTCCTAACAATGGCCACGTTATGGCCCACGGTCTTCAGAATAGCAAAATGACCTTGACCATGACCTTTTGAGGTCCAAATCACCCAAAATGGTCAAAACAATATCAGAAATGAATTCCCCACACCACAATTAGTCCAAATAGAGGTATTACATGTGCATATACACCCAGAAACAGAAAAGTTGGATTTTCATCATAGCCGATGGCAGCCATATTTGATATGGCCATTGCGCCATTCCTGGCACTATGGCGGACGAGCACCTCGGTGATTTTTCATGTCTAGGGACCCACTGACTCAGTTCAGGTGAGAAACTCCCCTAACACCAAATTGCGAACAGGACTTTAAGCCAGATACTGTATTAGTTTGCAGTGTGCACATGATGTAGCAAGGATGTGTGCTTGGCGCGATGGTTGAATGTCCATGATTTATGTGTAGTTCATGCTATTCGTACTGTACTTTTACTCCACTGCTTTACTCCACTACTATTTATTTGAAAACTTCAGTTACTAGTTACTTTTTGATTTTGATTATTACCACAAAACATACATTAACCACTTCACTTTTTCATTTTATTATTGTTATTATTAGTCCGACTTTTTGTTGCCGTGCAACAAAAAGATATTTATGTAATAGTCACCAGTGTCAGCATTCATACAATTTTAATTAATGCTTTTAATAATTAGTAACTATTTGTCACCCTCTGCTTGGTACTGTGATACTGTCGAATACCTGACTGAAACCTTCCAATTATAACTCTTACAGCTGTGACATTCTTTAATGAGTCTTGTCCAGACATTTTGAAATTAATGGCAATGTATTAATTGGGCTGGTAATTATTACAATTGGATGGGTCAAGAACAGGTGAATACATTCATCTTACAGTGATCAGGGACACTGCAAGAACAGGGCTAGAGGATATTTTAATGAATGAGACACAGTATCCATGAGCTCAATAACACAGATTGGCATATCCAGGCTTAAACTGCAAAGATATTATGACATTTAGTGCTGAAACTTGGGGTGCATTATTCTCTCCAAGATTGTATTTGTATTGCAAACGTTCCGTGTCGTTAATTTGATCAGACTATAACTGAAACTGGCAAAGGTGTAAATATCCTTTCCAATTTAATCATCCCCCATGCCTCATAAAATGAATTATTGGCTTTATCATAGCAAATAATGAATTTTACAGAAATGCCAATTCTCCTTCATTTCGGAAATAACTTGTAAAATATGAAAACTATAGTTGACTCACTAAAATGTCAACTGAATCCGTAATAACATATTGGGTAACTTATCAATCAATGCACTGTTATGCTGTTAGCCATGGTGTGTAATTAAGGAATATAATTAAGTGATATAGATAACAGACAGATAATGTAGTCTCGTGAATATCAGGGCAAGAAATTAAATGAAAAGTTGCCAATGATCAAATTGATCGCACATTATCTTTCATCACAAGGCTTGTCTCCTCTGCAGTTGTAAAATTTAGCAACTATAATGTGGTGTATGATGGTGTTCAAATAGCAGATCTACGCTGTTGTGCAACGAAGTATAAAACAGCCATACCAACAGTATGTGTCCACTATACACTGTGTTGTACAACAAACATCTACTGTAGAGTACACTACAGAGTTTATACCTTTATGACTGGGAGCGTTCTATTTTAAGGCGAGACACCCCAGGTGAATAGGGTAAAAAAAATAACTAATAGCTATCACAATGAAACTTCTCCAGTTGATTACTTACATTAAAACTAAGACTTTTTGTATTACAAGTTTTCTGAAATTATATGTTTAGATATGCAAATTAGGCATTATATGCGCTAATAATGCCTAATTTGCATACTTTTCATGTACATAAATCTGAAGATTGGATAAAGCCAGGTTCAAAACTATTGTTTCATTTTCTTGACATATTAGAGACAAAACAAATTACAGAGGGGATTTTAGATATCTCTTCTTATCACTCAGTAAATCATAAAATAGTGTCAACATTCATAAAAACCCCATTTTCGCCATGTTTTTAGTGATAAAATGTGATGTAAATCAGGCTATGAATGATATATCAACAAACCCCTCTGTAACTATCTTCAGGATATAGATAAGAATAAAACTGGAAGGTTTGGTGTATGTGGGTGCAACTGAAGTGGAGATTTATGTACCTAAGTATGAGGAGAAACACATTTTGAGAAAACGGCCTTTAAAGATCAGACACACCCCCATCCTATAGAAACCAATTGTAACTTCAAACTCCATTTTAATCATGTTAGATTAATCAAAAACACCTGTCCTCGGTTCAGATGACTCTTACTGCCCTCCTAATACGTGAGGGGGGCATGTTTCTTTGATTCATCTTTTATTTATTTTTTATGGTCTATATATATATATTATTTATAAAAAATGCATGAAAACAAATGGTGTTAACTCGGGACCTTCACGCATGAAATGAACATCTATATGTGTATTTTGAAAAGTTATTTTGCATTAGTTTGAAAGAAGACATGTTTAGGAAGCAAAATAGCACAAAATCTCAAGATTTACAATTTTTAATTTTTTCATGTTTTCACCTGGGGTGTCTCACCTTAAATGACATGGACATAATTTTAGCTGCTAATGCAGTATATAATAGGCCTATAGTTTTTTATTTATATAATTATTTATCCCACGATTTTGTAACCCATTTTTCACCCAGTGCCAATTGCCAAAGCTGTAATCCTGGGTGCTACTCTCCCTCTGCCAACTTGGGGAAAGCCCCAAACTGAGCTCCGGCTTCCTTCAATGCAGGAGTGAGCTTCAGGAGTGCTTCTTATCATCTTACAGGGGGTCGTTTCCCCGGTAGGACGTAACACGTGAAAGGATCACGTTATTCCAACCAGTTCCTTTCCCCTCCATCAGGCACTATTATATAGAGACCAGGATTACTACATGTTTTGTGTGAGGGTATCTATCTACCCTAGGGGACACGGGGGGAACAGTTATTGCGACCGAAGGTTAGTCAGTCAGTCAGTCAGTCAGTCAGTCAGTCAGTCAGTCAGTCAGTACACATTTTTACAGTCTATGGGTTGGTTCCCTTGTCACTGTGACATCACAGGTGATATCACAGGTGACATCACCTATATAAAAGTCCATATATGGGTATCCCTTTTATGCCCATATATGAAGATCCCTGATGTCATCGATATATATCACTGGCCAGATGGCAAAGGCATGGCCCATATCTGTGTGGCTGGTTCAGATAGGGATCTCCATGTATGGGCATAAAATATATTGTATGTATATGAATACATATTAATAATTTATTATTAATAAAGGATAAAATAAAATAAAAAGTCCATATATGGGCATTCCCCGAAACAAAATCCCTTTTATGCCCATATATGGAGATTTCCGATGTCATCAATCCCATGCCCTAACTGGCCCAAGAGCCTGCTTTACTCTGATTTACACCCTACCTTCCACGAAAGGTGTCTTACTAGTAGTATAGTTTGAGATCTTAAACATTTGGCTATTACTGAAAATTACTTTTATTTGCCCTAATGCTCATTAAAAGAAAGTTTATCAGCAAAGAAAAACAAGAGACAATCGATTGACAATCTCTGTCTTTCCTTTTTGATAGATCTTCTTATTAATATAATAAGAACATCGAAGTACAAAATGTTTACAGTAAGCTCTCAAATTTTGTCAAGTTTTTCTTTTTTTTTTTGGAAGTCATTTATACGATTTTCTTTTTTTCTTTTTTCTTTTTTTTAATCAGCCTCAGGTCTAAATGTTTAAATTCCTCTCATCTCATTTACCCTCTTTTCCTGTCTTCTTCTCTGCTTCCTAGTGGACGGAGCCATCCACCGTGCTGCTGGTCCCATGCTGAAGAAGGAGTGTGCCTCGCTCAATGGTTGTGAGACTGGCCAGGCCAAGATCACATGCGCCTATGGCCTCCCTGCAAAGTGTGAGTGTACACTGCATTCATGTGTTTGTGTGTCTGTCTGTGAACATGAAATCCTCGTAGAATCGGCCTCAGGTCTAATGGGATATAACTACTGTACATTTTGTGTGTGAGGTCAGGCACCAACGCAGAAGGAACTAGCCGTTTCCATAGAGATGTCTTGTCGTAATCCTATTCTTAGCAAAGTGTAAAGCCTAATAATCTATATGATACGGTTATCTAGTGGTTTTTATATTCAAGGAAGAAACTCTAGTATGATGTGCTATAGACCAAGCAAGGATCTCAATTTGATAAGATCTGTTATCTCTAGGACCCCGGTCTAGGAAAATGTTTATTGTTAGATATGATTTGGTATGATGTGGTCTGTTATTTGTCATTTACTGTACTACAGGTATAGAGATAAACATCAGTAAAGCTGATTAAAATAGGTACTCTTGTACGTTCTCTAGTTGTATTTACTACATGTAAAGGTGAAGATTAACTATCATTTAGCTGGGGGACCCCCTGAAACCCCTCCAGGACCCCTGGAGGTCCACGGACACCATGTCAAGGACCACTGATCCATGCCACGCATCAATTTCATGTTTTCAAAGGGACCACATCTAGCATACCAAGGTGGTGAAGATGACACATAACGGTTGTCATTGGAACATTATTTGGGTATAATTTGGTCTGCATAAGTGGACATTGTCCCCATAAATGAACCGGGTTTCTCTCACTCATGCTCCGTTTGCTGTATCTGCACATATTCTCACTGGTAGATCTCTAGTCATCTGCACAGATCACCCCCCAAAAAACCTGAACACGATAAATTCTTTTAGTTCCACATCAAGATGACAGGAAGACTTTTGGCTTTTTAGCAGGTAGTAGGTATGCCCTGATGTGAAGTAAAAACCATATATCAGATAATAAAACCACAAAATAGAACTGAGGTCCTATTCCATTATTCCTAGCTGCAGTATTCAGGCGACTAGGGCCTGCTTTGAACACTCTATTTTATTTTTTCAAAGTAAACGTTCCGGACCCCATCGGGACACTCAGCTAAGAGCATCGAGGGGGTGCCGGAAGGCAGGGTCTGGGACCCCTACGGTGGCTTGCCTGGCGGCGGACCGCCAGCTCGGTCCCGAGATCCAACTAGGAGCGTTTTAATATGAGCATCAAAGCAATATTTTAAATACTTTTTTATTAGCACATGTATTTCATACATCCCATAGGGCTGGACCACGCATGGACAAAATGACATCATCAACTTGCGATGAGAGTTGTCCCTATTCAGTGAAAATAAAATATTTAAGGTGTTTTTAATTTTTTAATTTTAGTTATCGAGGGCAGTTATAATGTATTAAGGAATTTAAGGGTTATTAGCCAGGGATTCTTTTAAGACAGGCAGCCCAAAGACTTTGTCGTACGATGAAAGTAGCTTATCTACAATCTCATAACAGAGTGGCATTGTATAACAGAGTATAAGTTAGAACAGTACTCACGCCTATGTGGTTATGTCATTACCTCAGCAACCAATGCAGATAGTAATAGGTTGGTGAGTCTCATCTGATCACATGCAAATAACAGTGTGGACACTGAACAGTCTGTCCTAAAGATCCACATTTTCCTACAGTCTGAACAAAGCCTACTGTAAAAGGCTTCGAAGACACACGTATATCTCTGAAAAGACCTTTTAAAAAATAGCCTTGAATTGCAATTTGCACAAGTTACCCAATTTATAATCATAGGCCTTTGCTTTGTCTTCTTTTGGTGCAGGCATTGAAATCCACTGAAGATCCAATTCCAAAGAAAAAAGTCACATCCCACACACACATTTCTGCATTGATAAATTATAAAAACGGTCGACATTTCAGTCACGAGGACCTTTGTCAAGACAACTGTCTTGTGTTGTTTTTGATCACGAGGCCCTGTCTCAGGTACACATTATTCCGTATTATTACTTGATGCTTTAACTATTGAAAAATAGTAGATATACAAGCTCACAGCGCTGCACCGAGTGCTGCGCTGCGAGCTTGTAGATCTGCTATTTTTTGTTTAAACGTGAATTTTGACCCTCTAGAAGTGTCTTTTGGATCCTTCTAAGGTTTTTTGAAAAAAACTGTTTTTGAGACAGCAATCTGGCCAGCCATCGTAAAAAAAAGGTCCTTTTCACTTAACTCATTTCTAGCCGATCCCGAGTATACTTGTGAAAAATACTCAAGTATTTAGAGTGCCGATCCCGAGTATACTCGCGAAAAATACTGTATATAGAGTAACGCTGGCGTTCTTACCCTATAAACCGGCGGAAGGTCTGGGCACTATCGGCCTCGCCGATTCATCATCATCACGGATCCACTAGCACAAAATAGTAATCCCATAACATGGAGGCCGACGGCCGATCTCATCTTTAATGTCCATTATCTCCAAACAACACTTTTAAAGCCAAGGATGGCATTAGATTCTCGCTACAAAAACATAATAACAAAGGCATCGATCGGCCATTTTAGGATCGGCATGGGATGACGACCGCTCCCGTTGAATGACGTCATGACGTCAACCCGGAAGTGTTTACGCAATGGACTTCTGGCCTTCAAAATAAGACAATGGATGCGTATAGGAGCCTGTGAGCGGCACGCTAGACATTTAATAATTCAATGCTGAAGTGATAACTCTGTGTGTGGAATTAACTTTTTGGGGGGACTTGAGTTTATCATACACATAACTTATCTGGTATTCAAAGACTCTCCTGTAATTAAACCATTATATTCTCTCATGCATCTACACATTAACTCCCACATAGCCTCTCTCCCGTTGTTATATCTCTTTTTCCTTTTCCCCCCCGCTGCTCTCCCTCACTCTCTTTCTCTTCTGATCTCTCTCGTCCAATTTGTAAGGCAATCACCAGTGGTGGAAAAAGTACTCAAATTGTAGCGTAGAATCCAATATATATGTAGGGTTCATATTGAATATGGGCGCGCTACTCGCCACCAAGGTTGACTATTATTATTAAAGAGCCATGCGGGTCAATCACGTTCAACAGCAATTACACACATAAGGCTGGGGGCCCAGGCCTTTTTTATTTGTTAAGCAATCTCAGATCTAGTCTCTAATCTGTAATCTCTAGTCTCCGGTCTGTAGTCTGCTCTGTAGTCTAGTCTAGTCTGATGTGATCTAATCTCAGAGAGTAGGCCCAATTCATCTATTCCTATAGTCAATTGTGATGTCATGCCATCGTGACATCATATTGCATTGTCTCCGAATAAGGTCGTATTTTCTTTTCTACACAAATGTTTTACTTAAGTAAAAGTATCAATACTGCAATATGAAAATACTCTGTTACAAGTAAAAGTCTGGAATTCAAGATGTACTTGAGTAAAAGTACGAAAGTATTGTTATCAAGGTGTACTTAAAGTACCAAAAGTGAAAGTACAAAATGTTTCTGCAAAATAACTAGTAACTAAAGTTTAAAAAAAATAGTGGAGTAAAAGTACGGTATTTGGAACCGAGATTTGGAAATTGCTAATACTCAAGTAAAGTACAAATACCTCAAAATTGTACTTAAATGAGGATTTCAACACTTTTCAACCTGTCTTCATATATGGGTGGTTGGATCTGACCGGCCAACAGCTGACCGGCCAACAGCTCTCCTATGAGACCCAGACTGAGTAGAAAAAACTACTGCTATTTTATCATGAACATTAGTGAGGACCTATTATATGAAGGCCGGTTGAAAAGTGGTGAAGTCCTCCTTTAATTACATTACTTAAGTACTGTAAATGTACTTACACCACTGGCAGTGACAGTGTGTGGCTATAGGCCTACAGCATACATACTGCAATATGGTACAAGCCTCGCTCTGGATGTGTTTAGGAAGAGGTTCACTAGGTGTATGTGTTCGCGCACGCGTGTGAGCGAGAGAGAACGACGCAGACAGATTAGAGAACAGTGAGACTGTGTGATATCAGCTCACATTGCCACTGAGAGTTTAAGTTCACAGTGGGAGAGTGAGTGAGTGAGCGAGCAAAGGAGAGAGGAAGGGGGTGGGGGGTGATAACGACAGGCTCAAGGCAGAATGGAGAGAATAAACACGTACTGTAAGAGAGAGGAGGGAGAGATAGATATGGGAGCGGGTGGAGGTGTGAAGGAGAGAGAGAGGGAGGGAGGGAGGGAGACGTCAGATGGAGGTGGTGGAAGAGTCAACGACAGGAGGGAATTTAGGAGGAGATGAGTTGTTCTCACGTTGTCTGTTTGACTTTGTTCGCTCCCTCGTTTAACTTTGACGCTGGTTGCCACAGCGTGCGACGGGGTGAATGTGTGTCTGTGGGACGTGCGCTGCACACACGCTCCCTCATACTTGATGTGTTGTCTCGCTTGTCGCTATTAGCATCCTGATGTGACCGGAAAGTGTTTGTCTGGGCGTGAGCTCACAAAAATGTGTGTGTGTGTGTGTGTGTGTGTGTGTGTGTGTGTGTGTGTGTGCGTGGGTGCGTGCGTGCGTGCGTGCACCTGTGCGTGGGTGCAAGTGTGTGTGTGCATGCGTGCGCGCGTGTGTCTGCCTGATTGTCTTTTGTGTGTTCTCTGACATTCTCTATCACCATTTTAGCTAAAACTATCTCTGTCAGCAGCAACTGTACCTGTCAGCATGAAAGGCTGGTGACTGACTGACTGTGTGTGTGTGTGTGTGTGTGTGTGTGTGTGTGTGTGTGTGTGTGTGTGTGTGTGTGTGTGTGTGTGTGTGTGTGTGTGTGTGTGTGTGTGTGTGTGTGTGTGTGTGTGTGTGTGTGTTTGTGCGTGCCTGTTTGTGCGTGCCTGCGTGTCTACACACCACAGCAGGTGGCATGGAGACAGATACAGTACCAACTATTGCTAATAACTCAAAGTGCGTCTGCTCCACTGCTTAAACACTCACAACAGGCCTTGATTAACTCACAGCAGGAGGCCAGAGAGACGGAAAGAGATGAAGACGTATGGAGAGAGAGAGGGAGAGGGAGAGAGAGAGGGAGAGAGGGAGAGAGAGGGAGAGGGAGAGGGAGAGAGGGAGAGAGAGAGAGAACGAGAGAGAGAGCTGCTCCTCGGCTGAACGATGCAACAGTAGGAGGAAAAAGAGAGAGCTTAAAAGAGTGAGAGAGAGAGAGAGAGAGAGAGAGAGAGAGAGAGAAAGAGAGAGAACGAGCGGTCCAGAAACCTCAAACTGAAGACGCATAATTAATTTCCATTGTTCATTTTTCCGAACGCGCCAGCCAGTAAGCCATGGGTCCAGGCAGCAGACAGTCCCAGATTTAGGACACTCATGGATGTGCTGCAACAGCACCTGCACAAATGGCTTCAACATATTGTGCTTGTCGATGTGGCGTAAATGCCAGTCGCCGGTTCCTAAGTGGACCCTCTCTCAGCCCATATGATACCAAGCGCCCATCACACGCCAACACCCCCCAGCCCCGCCCCCACCGGCAACATCTCAGCGCCGTAACCTAGCAACACCACTCACATGACAGAGCATGGTTAGCGAGAATCACGTACAAAATTTAGGGATGTTGATAAATGACCGTTGGCAAATTTCAAGCACGCGCTCATAAAATGCTCATATTAGCCAAAACCTGGTGGCAGTGGAGTGGAGCAATATGGTCAGTTTGGACCGTATGCGCTTTAACGAGCACTTAATTAAGAGAGCAGTGGCCAAGTGGGTGCTTGGAGGTTGGATTCTGTGTGTGCGTGTGTACATGTACGTGCATGTGAGCGTGAGGGTGTGTAAAATGTGTTTATAATTGTTGTGTTAAATTGAATAGTGCTATACGAGTGTGTATTTGGTTTCCATTGGACTTTATGTTTATGCGAGTGGCGAGTGGCACATACACACACAGCAATTGGCTGTGTACATGTCTGTGTGAGATAGTGAATATGCGCGCGCGTGTGTGTGTGTGTGTGTGTAAGCGTGTGTGTGTGCGCTTGCGAATGTGCGCATGTGCGTGTGCCTGTGTGTGTGCTTGCATGTATGTGTGTGTGCGTACAGTGTGTGTGCGTACAGTGTGTGTGTGTGTGTGTGTGTGTGTGTGTGTGTGTGTGTGAGAGAGTGTAAGAGTGTGTAAGTGAGTGTTCCGGTTGCCAGACAGGGGAGTGTAGGGCAGGTGCGGTGGACCAGACAACCCAGCGGCCCAGAGCTCACCTGTGTACCAATACACCCAGCTGTTACCCTGCTAGCTTCCTTCCCCAGTGGGCTCTCATTCCCCTGCTGAGCATGCTAAGATACACATGAGGAGTCACTGGGGAGCGACGGAGTGAGAGACAGAGAAAATGAGAGAGAGAGAGAGAGCAGGATCAGAATCACTTTCTCCAGTGGGTAAAACGAATGCACTGCCGTTTGTCTTGATGATGATGGTTCAGCGTAGGGCTGAGTGGTATGGACATTTGGAAATATGGATTTATTATTTTCTATCCCCAATTCAGTCATTTGGTTTAGCCAATTAGTTCCTCCCCACACAAATTTGTTTGTTGTCACTGCTGTTGTATCCAGAGTTGTAGAAGAGAGAGTTACGTCACTTACGTCGACTCCCATAGTAAGCGTGTACTCTATGGTGGGAAGCTAACTTAGCCTAGCTTACTGGAGCCTGTTCTCATTCCTAGCGAGCCTCTGCCCCGTCCGCCCCCATTCATTTTTCACTCGCTGGTAAGTAGACTAAATCACGTCTTTTTCACTCTTTTAAAAATGGTATCTACCTTAGAGAGGCCCGTGAATGCGTTACAATGGTGAAAAAGACGTGATTTGGTCTACTTCCAGCGAGTTTAAATGACTCGGCTAGAATGGGGGGCGGACGGGGCATTGGCTCGCTAGGAATGAGAACGGCTCCATGCGAAGCCACTTCCGGTCTGCGGCGAGTTCAAAGCGTAACGCCACTCTCTTATATATCGCTCTGGTTGTATCTACAGTACGTCCTGTTGAGGATGTGGAGCCTTCGTCCTACTTCGTCCTATTTCCTGGCGAGGAAATGGCTTGCAATTGAACCCTCTCCACTTCCTAGCAACCGACCGCGGGCCTGGTCCTGCCTAACACGCCCCGCTAACAGGTGCCGCCCAAGCCCGTAGGAATACATGCAGTGACTAATATCACCCTCCCCGCCCCGGCGTCCTTCTCCCGAACACGAGCCAATTGTGTTCGTATACAGTACAGATCAATCTCAGAAAGTTAGAATACAAATCAATCATAAATAAATAAGTATATCGACACAGACGCTCGATAAAATGCACCGGAGGATTCGGACCCAAAACCTCTGCTAACTCTTGAGCTTGTACATCTCCTATTTTATATGAAGTATAAATCAGGCTTTACCGTACCTCCTCACCTTGCACTGCACCGTCATGGTCAGGACCTTTAGCCCATTTGGTTGCTCTGGAGATTTATGTTAATTTTGGAACTGAACCAATCTAATGCCATCTTAAAGTGAAGTATATGCGTTCCACTCTGTGGCCATTTTGTTTCTGAATTTAGAGTCAATCTTTCACTCTAAAAGTCTATTTAGATCTACTGAACGAACCTGATATGAACTTTACTGGCAAATAAAAAACGTATCTAGAATAAAAAAAACAAATTATATGGAAAATCCTAAACTGTGTGTGTGTGTGTGTGTGTGTGTGTGTGTGTGTGTGTGTGTGTGTGTGTGTGTGTGTGTGTGTGTGTGTGTGTGTGTGTGTGTGTGTGCGTGCGTGTGTGCATGTGTGCATGTCTGTGTGTGTTCTGTTCATTTTGTGTTAAAAGTGTGTGTTAGATGTTTTTTATGCCTTTGTATAATATAAATAATGAACGTTTTGGCCCAAACTCTGATTATGAAAGGACTTCACACGGAGTTAAATCAACAGTATTTACTGCATACAAACTTTTTGGGTGTGACTAAAGTTTGCACTTTGATACTGTCTTCAAACACTGCGTGCGTGGAACTGTAGGAGACGAGATGGAGAAACTGAGGAGTCCTGGGAGAGGGAGGGGGAGGGCGAAGCGGCGGGACGGATGGAGGGAATGAAAGAGATGGAGAACAGAGAGAGAGAGAGAGAGAGAGAGGGGGAGCGCCAAATGAGGACTGAAGGCTTTAGAGCGAGGCGGAGGTGAAGCAAACCCAGATGCCAAGAAACAGATCTATTGCTCTGTGAAATGCTGGGTATATCTCCTCCCCCGCCCCCCTAGCTCTCTCTCTTTCTTCCTCTGTCCATCTCTTCATCTCTCTGTCCCTCCTTTCAGTCAGTCTCCAATTCCATTCCCTTGGTGGCCAATTAACACTAATTAAAATCCTCACTGTAGACCTCCCTATAGCGCCTCCCCTCTCCCTCTCTCTCCCTCTCTCTCTCTCTCTTTCTGTAATATGTCTCTTTTGCAACCAGCTCCTCCTCAGCTCCTCCTGCTCCTACTCTTCTTATCGCCTCCTTGCCACCATCTCTCTCTCTCTCTATCACTCCCTCCCTCCCTCCTAACCCTTTTCTTGCGCCTCCTTTTCACCTCTCTTCTCCCCTGCCTTCTGTTCGCCCCTTCCACCCTGCTAGAAGCCCCTCTTCTCGCTTCCTCCTCGCCTCCCGTCTCACCTCCTTTGTTCCAATCATCATCACCGGCAGCAGTAGCGTGGTTATCGTTGTTGTCATGTGGAAACCTTGTATGTCCAAAACCGTTTTGTAATTATCTTTTTTTTCTTTTGTAAGATTTGTTCTTGGGCTTTTATGCCTTTATTGATAGGACAGTAGACTGACAGGAAAATTGGGGGAGAGATGGGGAGTGACACGCGGCAAAGGTCGTCCAAGGATCGGATTCGGGAATCGAACCGGCGACGCCGCCAGGTATCCATGCCTATGTGCCAATCAATGCCTAAGTGTTATGCACCTGGACCAGCAGGCCAGCGGGCGCCCCTGTATTTATCATTTTAATAATGATTTAAAATAGTGAAAATAGCTGATCTTCTATTTTCACTAGTGTGCGACAGTCTTGTGTAATAAAGCAGGGCTTTAAAGTACAATTTTAAAACTTGGAGATGGAAGGTTTCTGCCCGACAGTGACGTTATGTTCATAGTGCCAGTAGACTTGAAACGACCCTGGGCAAAAAACACTGTTGCTACTCGACAAGTTTGTTTTAAATTCGTGTTTAAATTTTTTTCATTGTAACAAGGTTGTCGACATCTTCGCTTCTTCCTGCCTCGGTGTCAGCAGTGTGATTCTAGCAGGTGTGAAAAAGCAGTCAAAGCTGATGGTGATGGTGGTGGTGGGTGGTGGTGATGATCACAGCAGCGGCTCTGGGTGTTAATTCATTCACTTATTTCTTTCTTCCTTAGAGGAAGTTAAGGGATCTAAAAAGAAAAAGAAAGAAAAAAAGCCAGTGTTGGTTGGCTCTGAGAAGAGCTGCTGGTGGTAGCGGTGTTGTTGCCGGGTGGGGCAGCGAGTGAGGAAACCAAAAGTCTTTTATGCTCGCAGATGAAGAGAATTACATCCGCTCCTTTTAGCATCGGCAACATGTTCTTCTCGCTGCATCCGCTCAGTCTCCCCGCGGCTGCCTGTTCAGAATAACTGCCCCTCTCTCTTAGAAATGTAGAAAAAGACAGAGAGAATGAGGCAAAGAGAGAGAGAGAGAGGGAGAAAGGGTGAGAGAGAGAGCTGATGGTCCTCACAAGGCCTGAGCCCTCTTTTATGCCAGAAGCCAGGGCCTGGATTTAAGAGCTGTGTCCGCTTGGCTGAGCATGAACTGAGGCTCAGTAGCCATAGGGCCCACCAGTCTTTTCCTGCCCCGATCAAAAGGGGTGTTTAAAAAGAGCTAAAGAAAGGCAAGAGACAGATGGAGGTATGAGAAAAGAGAGGCGACAGAGAGAGAGAGACGAGAAAGGAAGAGGAGGGGATGGATGAATATGGAAAGCGGAGGCAGCCACTCGGAGCCTCGCAGGTGAGAATGGCGAGAGGCCAGGAGGGAGGAGCGGGTGGGAGAGGGATGACTGGACTGGAAAAAGAGCGACAACAATAGGCAGGAGAAACGCCAGATTAACACACAATGGAGGAGTGGTAGCCAGTGTCACTGTGTGGCACAGAGTCAAGGTCTCTAATGACTTATGCCAGTGTGACGCCATGCATGCACGCACGCACGCACACGCACACACACACGCGCACGCACGCGCACACACACACACACACACACACACACACACACACACACACACACACAACCACCACGGCCAAATGGTCCAACAATGTTGGTAAAAAGTATATAGACCTAATCATTAGGCCTATACTGTATACTTTTAAACCAACATTTTGTCGGATTTTACTGTAGAACTCGAACACGTTACTTGAGAGGTCAAATACAAAACTTTCACATTTCAAATATTTTATTTTGGATCTGCACAAAAAGCACAACACAGATGAAAAAAGATCACATTGATGACATACTGTATACAGAAATGTAACAGATGTTTGTTTTTTACCTTTAGCCACTCAGGGATAAACGAAACATCGCCTTCTCCAGATAGACAGCCTGCCCATTATAGTTGAGACAGAACGGTATTTGGCCAACTTGCATATTTGCAGATTTATTTTTTACCCAATCCTGATGAGTGCCAGCCTATCACCACTAGAGGGCGCCCAGTGACCAGAGAATAATAGAGATATGCTGGTAATGCATGCCCAAGCCCTGGAGCCATGACTTGCCTGAACACTTTCCTTTGTGCATGTACAGGAAGAGGATGAAGTTAGCTTGAAGTTAGCTATTGGCTACCAAGCATTTTAGAAGCCTTATTTTCGTCAACTTAGCCATGATTAAACCTTGCACACCTCATGCATGGGAAAAAAACAGAGAGGAATGAGCTCTAAAAAATCCAATGCAATCCTGGATTGCATTGGAGTGGATTTGTGCAGTTTGTTCACAGCTTTCAAACAAAAAAATCCGATTGGAAATCCGTTCAGGCATTCTTGAGATAATCGCCATTATGTTTTACATGTAATGTAAACAAAAATGGCTGCCCTGTATGTTAGATGGGGTTGTATGGGGGTGGAACATGCAAAATCGCGATTGAAATCATGTTCACCAGATTTGATGGGGTCCAAAAAAAAAAAAAAAAAAAATTAAAAAAAAAAAATTCAATTTTTTTTTTTTTTTTTAAAGCCGAACTTGTTCGGGATCGGCACTCTACGATACGCTAATAAAGCCGAACTAGTTCGGGATTGGCACTCAAAGAGTTTTTAAGTTGAGTTGATGGATTTGCTGCTGCATTGTTCATCCTTCTGTTATGTTACTTAATTTATTTTTCTTTCTTCTCTGTTTCTCTGTTTGGTTTATTTACCATGATTGATTTATTTTTTTATTTTTTATTTTTATTCCCCGTTTCTTTTGCTTTTTGTGTCACTGAGATTTTGCGTTATTGATTGATTCTCTATCTCTGTAAGTAGATTAAATTCTGGTTCTAATTTTATCCTTTTCTGAAATGCTTTTGAACGTATCTGGATGCTCGCTGATGAAAAGCATCAAGTCCATAAATACATATTCACGAGGCGAACCACTTTTTCAGAGGACCTGGATGCACCTCAAGGGAATGAAAAGTAATTAAAAGTATCTTCTGCAAAGACGTTCAAATGCTTGAACTTCTATGGAAAGAATATACGGTGCCAATCTGGAATTAATGTTTGTGGAACAGAACCGTTTGCAGAGGCTCTGCTCTTGTCATCTTTAGCAAGCTAACAGAGGAGAGAGCTGAGAAAGCAGCACAGTGAGAGGCGGGGCTGTGTGCGTGCGTGCGTGCGTGCGTGCGTGCGTGCGTGCGTGCGTGCGTGCGTGTTTGTGTGCAAAAAATGCAGGTTGTTTCCTTGACTTTTCCACTTATCAATAGTGCGGGACATGAGTTTTGAAACCGTTTCAAACATTCAGAATCAATAGTTATTGAAAAATCTATATTGTTGACAACACTATAGCTGTTAGTTCCCCCAAATTGAAAAAAGAAATATCTGGCTACACCATTGCTCAATAGGCATTGAGAGCAGCTTGAAGCCTGGCATTATGAAAAACATCAGCAAGTCAGGTATGTCTTGAATGTCTTCCCTCTTCAGGCCAGGGGTGAAATAGGAACAAATCTGGCACCCTTATTTTGGGTATGTTATTATAGGCCAAAATTTGTTCACAGTGCGATGCAATGCATTGACGCGTTGTAAATTGGCTATTTCAGGCGTGTGACAGCATTGTACGACAATGTATCAAATAGGGTTTAAGTGGTTAAAGCTTAGCCTTTCAAATAAAAAGCCCTGGAAAACACATTGATGTTATATGTACATTAACACAGTTACAGCACTGTATAATGATAGCCGGTGGACATTATTTTCGTCAACACTGTTATGCCACTTTAGTCTTTAGTCTTTTTATTCATTTCTACCCTGCATGTGTAGTGCCACAATATTGACACCTCTGGATTCATCTAGTCAAGTGCATACAGTATGATCACAACAAGTAATGTACTGTACAGTATATAACCAGAAGTAAAATCCTAAACTTGGAATGTGCTGCCCAATTTTCAAAATGTATCGACTGATTTTCTTTCCAGCTACAATGTTGGAGGAATCAGGAGGATAAAGAATCTTTGACAAGGAGACTTACTGTTCCAAATACATTTATGCATTTAATGAAGCCTGTCCCAATAACCTGCTGGTGTCAGAAGGGGCATCGTAGAGCTAGAGAAGTTAACCATCAAATTACTGATTAATGGAAGAATACCAGGTAGCAAGGTTGAGTGACTCAGTTCTTTGGCAAAGGGATATTCCCATGGTGTCACTCAAAGGAAATAGGGCAGATTTAATTCTGAAATTGCTTCTTCACTTCCTCCACAGGTATTACCAATACTACTCTGTTCCATTTAGTGTAGCAGAGCGAGCCTTTACACTACAGTAAGCCAACATACACAATATATGCTAGCTCTGGTCCAGAGTGTTAGCGAGTTCTCTCTAACGCGTGTAGCTCCTTGCCTCCTTGGTTGAGCAGATCGCCCCCCGCTACCCCGTCTCCCCGTTTCTCAAACAATTATAAACAGATCAGATATTGCAATTTTGATTAAATTAGTCAACAGAGCGCATTTGTGCTAGATTGTTTTAGGGTTAGGCTATATCAGGCTCTGATATTCGCTACAGAGTATATTTCTCATTATACAGAGCGCATTTGTGCATGTTGTCTATTGTGCTAGGGTTTTATTGTCTCTAATATTCGCCAGTATATTTCTATCTTTGAAGAAAATAGAGAGATATTGTAATTTGTATTAATTAATCATATACTTGGGGTACCCATTTAGAACGGGTACACATTATTGTGTATCATTATTTTATGCTTTAACTATTGAAAAATAGCAGATATACAAGCTCACAGCGCGGCACCGAGTGCCGCGCTGCGAGCTTGTAGATCTGCTATTTTTAAAAAATTGTGAAAATTAGAATTTTGACCCGATTCTATAAGTGTCTTTTGAATCCTTCTAAGATTTTTTGAAAAACCTACGTTTCTATGTCAGCAATCTGGCCAACCATCGTCAAAGAAAAGGTCCTTTTCACTTAACTGGAGCTCAGTTGGTCTGTTCTTGAGAGACTACTATGTCAGTGGTTCTCAAACCTTTTCATGTGAAGGACCCCCAAAATGATATGTATTTGGCCACGGACCCCCATCTCAAAATATTTAGTTCCAGGGACCACCCAGAAGCAAAATTTGAGTTAGAAACGTTCGCTTTGAAAATACATGTGTTCAAAGATTTGCACACATTTTCACAACTTTTTCAAAAATAGCAGATCTACAAGCTCGCAGTGCGGCACTCGGTGCCGCGCTGTGAGCTTGTATATCTGCTATTTTTCACTGGTTAAAGCATTCAATAATTCTAGGCCTACGCTCTGCTAGGAACGGTGCTCCTCCCATGGACTGAAAATTCCACTGCTGTTTTGTGTTGTTTAAAGACTACAGTATAAAAGACTACAGTATAATGATGTAAATTGATGTCAAAGTTTGCAATTTTTCCACTCAACTATGTACACCTCAAGGAAGGTTGCCCTTTTTGGTGTTAATTGAAAGTCAAGAAAAAGAAGAGCAGATTAACACTTTACATCTTTACACCTCTTTTTGAAGTTCAATATTAAACCAAGTTAAAACAGTTCAAACCATTTAATTGTGATGCCTCCAGAGATTTTTTGTCTCTGAAATAATGCTTGGATAATAAATGAGATTTCATAGGCTAAATCTATATAAATTCACTTTTGACTCTCAGCTACTTGATCGTTTAATCATCAAAACAGATTGATAAACTCACTCCTACATCTGAGATTGCCTTGTCACACAAAGGTGAGCTCTCTTTGATCCCAGCTCCCACTCTCAAGCATTCCCTAATACTCTGTCACTCACGTTGACACATATTTCTGACTCTCTTGGTCTCACACACACACACACACACACACACACACACACACACACACACACACACACACACACACACACACACACACACACACACACACACACACCTTTCCCATTTACTTTCTTTGACAGATGCACACTAACTCGCTTTGATATAACTCTCTTTGATATACACACACGCGCGTGTGTGCACTTGCGCGTGCACTTGCGCGTGCACCCACACACACACACTGACAGACACACGTACACACTCTTCCATTCCCCATTCTTCCTGTCACCTCAGTAACACACACACACACTCACACTCACACACACACACACACACACACACACACACACACACACACACACACACACATTTTCTCCACTATACATTACATTCTCTGTCTGTCCATCTCTCACTCACACACCCAAAGATCTCCAACATCACATCCTCACATAGTCTGCTAACTCTAAACTCTCCATCTCTCTTCCCAACGGCCACCGCAGACCTCCCCCCACCACCCTACCGAATCCTCCCACTCCCTACCTCACCCGTCCCCTCTGTCCCTTTCTTTCTTTGGCTCTCTCTCTCTCTCTCTCTCTGTTTCTCGCTGGCTGATGCGGGTCAGCCGTGTGGCGTGACGTGCGGGGGGAGTGGGTGTGGGGAGGCGGGTGATGAATGGTGGAACTAAAGCAACCTGCCGATCGATAATGTAAACAGGAGCGGAGAGAGGGCGGTAAATAATCCCGCCTCCTGACAGCACTGTCTGCCTCTGGGTGACAGAATGGGTGAGGTCTGGGGGAGGCGGGGGAGGGGGGGGGGGGGGTAGTACCATGGAGGCAGAGGACAGGGAGGGAGGGCGGGTTGGGGAGGTTGGAAGGGAGGGAGAGAGAGAAGAATGGAAATGATGGAGAGAAGGTAGCAGGATGAAATAAAATGTGTACTGTGTGTGTGTGTGTGTGTGTGTGTGTGTGTGTGTGGGTGGGTGGGTGTGGGGGTGGGTTGTGTAGGTGTGGGTGGGTGGGTGGGTGGGTGGATGGATGGATGGATGGATGGATGGATGGATGGATGGATGGAAGGCCAAAAAGGGTATGAATGGAGAGGGTGGTGGAGAGAGGGTGAACAAGGAGTGAAACGGTGATGGAGGGAAACTAGAATGAGATTCTGAGTTGAAGAATGAGGGAGAGATGGATAGTGACACAGAGGCCGTGTGTGTGTGTGTGTGTGTGTGTGTGTGTGTGTGTGTGTGTGTGTGTGTGTGTGTGTGTGTGTGTGTGTGTGTGTGTGTGTGTGTGTGTGTGTGTGTGTGTGTGTGTGTGTGTGTGTGTGTGTGTGTGTGTGTGTGTGTGTGTGGAAATGGCATTGGCAAAAACCTTTTTCTTTTAGGGGAAAAAGGCTAATTAGGTTTGCAACGAAAAAGATGGCTGTGGAAATTATGTGGCTGTGGATTAAATTTCTGTTTTAGAGGAACGTGTGTGCGTGTGCGTGTGTGTGTGTGTCTGAGAGTGCATGTGGAGCCTTGACATTTAGCAGATGACATGCAGATGGATGATCACCAAGTGACCTGCTGTTGAACTGATCAACTCCACGCACATACACACTCACACACGCACACGCACACACCCCCACAACTGACCTCGGCCACCTGACCAGATTCAGATTCACTTCATAGTTACTCAGATGCATTGGTTAGGTACATACATGTGAAAAGCCTATGCCTGGCTGGAAGCTACAATACAATTAAAATAAAATATAACCGGGCAAGAATATCAATATCTTTACTGTTATTAAACCACCACTGAATGTATTGGCATGGCTAAATGACACACGCACCCACACGTGGGCACGCACGCACGCGGACGGACGGACGGATGGACGGACAGACAGACAGACAGAGACACACACACATACACACACACACACACACACACACACACACACACACACACACACACACACACACACACACACACTTGTTCGCATATACAAGAATGGTGCAAGAGCATCATTCACCAACACACACTCACGTGTCACTATTGACTGCCCTTTTGAGTAAACAAAAAAACACCTGCCCTCATGAACAATAATATTCACACATACTTTATAGCGTTTTCACACAATGACACACTTGTAACCAAGATAATATGGGACAATCTTCTTGAATTTACACTTTTAATCCTTTATACATGGTTGTCAGGGCATTAGAACTGCAGCCGTAGTGTTCTAGGGTTCCTTTGAGTCATGTACAGACTAGAGTACACTGTGTGTGTTTTCTCTGTTTTAGTGTACTTCGGGTTCATCAACACGTGCAATTGTCAGGCCTAGAATTATTGAATGCTTTAACCAGTGAAAAATAGCAGATATACAAGCTCACAGCGCGGCACCGAGTGCCGCGCTGCGAGCTTGTAGATCTGCTATTTTTGAAAAAGTCGTGAAAATGTGTGCAAATCTTTCTTGAACATATGTATTTTCAAAGCGAACGTTTGTAACTCAAATTTTGCTTCTGGGGGGTCCCTGGAACTAGATATTTTGAGATGGGGGTCCGTGGCCAAATAAATATCATTTTGGGGGTCCTTCACATGAAAAGGTTTGAGAACCACTGACATAGTAGTCTCTCAAGAACGGACTAACTGAGCTCCAGTTAAGTGAAAAGGACCTTTTCTTTGACGATGGCTGGCCAGATTGCTGAAACAAAGGATTCAAAAGACACTTATAGAATCGGGTCAAAATTCTAATTTTCACGATTTTTCAAAAATAGCAGATCTACAAGCTCGCAGTGCGGCACTCGGTGCCGCGCTGTGAGCTTGTATATCTGCTATTTTTCAATAGTTAAAGCATAAAATATTGCGTCATAATGTGTTCAGGCCTAAATGGGTTAAATTGGCACGATGAAACTTCAGAAAGCACAGCGATAAATATTGCCATTCTAGAACAAGCTGGAAGCTCGGCTTGGTGGAGCATCGATCATTGAACTGCAAACTCCCCAGTTTGATTCCAGCCTGGGAACCAGTGGTGCACATCGTCTCTCCTCCCTGCCTTTGCTTTCCCATCTCTATCCACTCTCCTGTCTGAATAATCAATGCAATGCCGTAATAAATAGACTTTAAAAATAGCAGCCATCTCAGACTCACTCATTTCATACTTGTTCCCAGCACAGAGCAGACCTACAGTACACTCGTCTATACTCCACCTGCGCCGTAGCCTAATGCTGCACTGCGTCTCAAGCGTACACCATAAAGCCCACAGCATCTCATCCAATAATATCAACCTTGCCATCAATCTCGACAACAATAGGCTAATGGAACAGCTGACCCTTGCTGGATTGAGAAAGCCTGCTCAGCAGTTCAGCAAACTTTGACCTGGTATTTCTCCTACTTCCGTGTAGTAGGAGTAGGAACATGTTAACTGTGTGTAACGACATGTTTTGCTGGAAATGCCTTTTGTCTCCACTTCTGTCCCCAAGTGAGTTAAACAAAATATCTGTCAGTGCTTACCCTTGGTTAGCAGGGATGAGTGCTGAGGATCAATACCCATTACAACAATTCCGATTCTTTTTTTGTTGGTATTAATATCGATTTTGAGGCATCAAAAGCTATCCAGCAGTATTGAAAAGGCTTCAGAATGATTCACTCTATAACAGTGGACTCTCTGGTTTTACCTCAAAGGGGAAATCAATGTGGCATTGTGTGATGATATGTTGAAAAGTAATTAGTGTGCCGAATGATTTCGATCATGTCATTAAATACACTTTTATGGGAATGTATCACATAAATTATACATTTAATTAAGAGGTATCAGTATAAAAATGCAATTAGCAGGGTTCCCACGGTCATGAAATTCCTGGAAATATTTTGAAATTTGAAAAATATTTTTCCAGTACTGGAAACATTTTGGAATTGATCAAGGGTCCTGGAAGGTCCTGGAAAAATTAGCTGTGCATTGTCTTTGGTTATTGATTTTGTTAATACCTCTGAAATGACAAATGAAACATTGGCCAAATAGAGGCAGAAATTGTGAAAATAGCAGATCTACGTGCTCACAACGCCTCGCGTTGTGAGCATGTAGATCGGCTATTTTCACCATGAAACCGTGTTAAACAAAATTCCTCAACTCTTAGTGCTCGTCAGGGTGCTAGGGTCCCCATTTAAAATATGATTATTTCGGGGGTCACGGCCTGAAAAGTTTGAGAACCACTGTCTTTGGGCATTGCGCGTAGGAGTAAGCGACTCGTTATTGAGCTGGTAGTCCTGGTAATCGGGTTAAATATTCTGGGAAAGTTTTGGAAAGGTTTTGGAAATTAATTGGTAAAAATGTGTGGGAACCCTGAGTTAGGATCACATTGTAAATAAATACTGTAAGTACACAGAATAACGTTACTTTTACTGTAGCGGTATTTGTCTGATAATGCAACTTACAGAGATGGGAAAAGTACTCACGTTCTGTACTTAAGTAAAAGTAAAAGTACTTGTGAAAAAAACGACTTTGGTAAAAGTAAAAGTACTCATTCCAAATAATTACTCAAGTAAAAAGTAAAAAGTATGTGCTTTGAAAAGTACTTTTAAAGTAAAAGTAAAAGTATTTTTACCGTATATTTCTAGAATTTGAAGGATATTAAAATTAAAAGATCCCCACCAAACACACGTCTTAAAACTGGCCCAGAATGGTTTCCTACTATGATGTGAAATCTAAATGCAGCAGTGTTTTTTAGACTGAGTACAGATAGCCTAATATTTGACTCTCCAAGTACAATCATTATTATTATAAAAAATATATGTAGGCTATATCCCACGATTTTGTAACCCATTTTATTTAAGTGCCAATTGACCAACAAGTAGGCCTACACCATTATGACTGAATAATGAATGTTAAAATACAGATAAGGTTTCCTAATAAGAATGTCGTTTTGATTGTTCAATTATAATTATAATACATCTCACATCCACAGACATATTTCTGACTGTTACTGTAAGATCTTTTGCATATTGTCTGTCAGAGGACCCCAATGTAAACAAGCCATATAGACCTACTGTAGTGCTTTTGCTATGCGAACTGCTAATCAAGTATTCAATAAAAACACACGCATGCACCGTGTGTGTGTGTGGCGCGTGCGTGCCCTAATGCGCGTGCATCTTGAAGATGCACGCGCATTAGGGCACGCACGCGCCACACACACACACACACACACACACACACACACACACACACAGACACGCTAAAGGCTTTTTTTGCGAGGCAAAGATGACCGAAGCTACAGTTAATTGTGCAGAGCAGACCATTTCACTTTTTCCACAGAGAACTTGACAGAAGCATTACTTTATCTGCCACTAACTCACCTAAGCTTCGGGAGGTTCAAAACGAACGCATTTCCAACGCGTGTTCATTACAGGAGCGCAGCATGGCCAAAGTCTTGTGTTTATAATCCATAGAAGTTATAGACTAATCCACGTGAATTGTGCATAGAGTTGTGTTGTCATTTTTAAACGAGATGAATGGTATCCAGCATGTTATGATGGTAGAATTAAACCACTTCCTCTGAGAACCGTGGATTTCAAAATAAGAGCATAGGGTATTAGGCTATTATGTAGACTATATGATCAGTTTTATTTGTTAGGCTAGTTACAGGAAGTAAATAGACCAGTGCTCATGCCGGTGTTGCCCCACTTGACACAGTGACTCTCTCACTCCAGAGCGTCACCGCAGCTTCTATGCATGATGATCGATCGCTCTAATCATTTCGTTTGATCTGCCACGCATCGGCGCTGCATTAACATAAAAGTAGCGAGCCTGTTTTGAAAATGTAGCGAAGTAAAAGTACAGATACTTGTGTTAAAATGTAACGGATAAAAGTAAAAAGTACCCAGAAAAATAAATACTCAGTAAAGTACAAAGTACTGAAAAATGTACTTCGTTACAGTAACGAAGTATTTGTACTTCGTTACTTCCCATCTCTGGCAACTTACAATGCATTTATATCACGAATCAGGCCGAACATGGGCATTTTAGCTAGCAGCTCAATTCACATGTCACACTTGTTCTGGAATGTACCGTGACAGTGTGAGTACATTCCATCCTGTCATGGAAACAAATGAACTGCAGGCAGGCTGTTAAGCACGGTTGGTGTGTGATATTTACGCAGAAAGGTCTGTTCAAAGATATGTTTGATTCAGTTTCATAGGGGACAAAATGAAACTGAATCATGAAACTGACAGTCTGTTCCATAGGGGATAAAACATTTCTGGCCGTCCAGATTGTGCACAAGACCCAGCGTCATAAATAGGTCAACTCTATGAGATACACATTCATTCATGTTGGCTACATTATTTCTTCATATTTATTTCTTTATTATCAGGATTGTATTATATTATTTTATGAGTTATGAGTTATACAATATACTATGTCCACAACCAACTTCATCTTTCAACCTGGTGTTTGAAAAAGACTTGTTAATGGGCTCTCAATGCCTCAAGGCTAATATCACTGCTGTCAAGCAGTTCTTTTTTTTTTGTAAATTAACCCATTTAGGCCTACGATTATTGACTGCTTTAACTACTGAAAAATAGCAGATATACAAGCTCACAGCGCGGCACCGAGTGCCGCGCTGCGAGCTTGTAGATCTGCTATTTTTGAAACATCTTGATTTGTCTTTGCAAGTCTTTGAATATATCTATTTAAAAGCGAACATTTGTAACTCAAATATTTGCTTCTGGGTGGTCCCTGGAACAGCATATTTTGAGATGGGGGTCCGCGGCCAAATACCTGTAATTTTGGGGGTCCTTGACATGAAAAAGTTTGAGAACCACTGATTTAGAGGAAGGATTTAGTAGTCGGGTCAAAGATCGGGTCAAAGATATTCATAGACTTGCACACATTTTCACGATTTTTCAAAAATAGCAGATCTACAAGCTCGCAGCGCGGCACTCGGTGCCGCGCTGCGAGCTTGTATATCTGCTATTTTTCTAAAGTTAAAGCATAAAATAATGGTTAAAGTGGTTAAAATCTAACGCGACTATTTGAGAGTTAATGCCCTGCTTTGAACTAGTACAAGAATGTTGTGCAGAAGTAGTGAAAATAGCTGATCTCCAAGCTCACAAAAGCCCATCAATATTTAACCAGTGAAAAGGTATCAACAAGAGCTTGTGATTAAATCCATTGGGAGCACAGGTTCTGTTTTTCCATTGTGAAACATAACAGGTTTTGGACGTACAAGGTTTCCACCCAGCACCAACAAACACTATCTAGGCATCTGCTGGTTGAAAAAGACTTGCTAATGAAAACAGTGATTGTAGCCGCGGCTGTAGAGAGATCAGATACTAAGCCACACATGAAAACGTAGAGGAAAATAATCACAAATAGCGTGCTATTGAACCGCGTGGTGTTGGAAACAGCAGCGGCAGATAGCATTTGAGTCCAAATACCATGTTACATCATTTCTCTCTAATGGCCTCTGATCCCGAGGGAGGGGTTTGCAGGGGGGGGGGGAGGAGGAGGATGAAAGAGGGCTTTTCGTGCGTCTTTCTCAGTGTTGTGGAGGGAGTGGAGTTTGGGCCTTGTTACAGCTGTTGGTTGCAACTATGACTGAGCACTGTGTGCATGTGTGTGTGTGTGTGTGTGTGTGTGTGTGTGTGTGTGTGTGTGTGTGTGTGTGCGCGCGCGCGCGCCCGCCAACACATGTGATATCATGTGTGTTTTATGTGTGTGTCCGTGCTGATCATAGACCTGGGTTCCATGCTGAGAGCAACACGCAGAACCTCATCAGAACGTGTGGTTGCACTGGTGTTACTTGGCAGACAGGGACCGGCATTAAACACATCTCTTCTTCTTCTCTCTCTCTCCTTCTGTCTCCCTCACACACACACACACACACACACACACACACACACACACACACACACACACACACACACACACACACACACACACACACGATTATTTTGTGCCTCCCGTCTTTATCCTCTTTATTTTGTTGCTTAATCCGCCCTCTCACACACACACACACACACACACACACACACACACACACACACACACACACACACACACAATGTGTACTCTTTCTCTCCCAAACCCACCCGCCCTCCTTTTCCTGTTTTCTCTGTTACTCATCATCTCTCTCCCCTATACACCCCTTACTCACGCTGTTCTCCCTCCTCCCTCCCTCCCTCTCTCTCTGTCTCACCAGATGTGATCCACACGGTGGGGCCTGTTGCCATGGGAGGCGTCGGGGAGGAGGAGAGGACCAGACTGAGGGCGTGCTACAGGAACAGCCTGGAGGTCGCCACCGAGAACAACGTTCGCTCCTTGGTGAGACGGTGTGAGAGCACAGTGTTTCTCAAACGTTGACATTTCAAGGTCTGCCCTTAACTCTGGCAGTGTACAAAATGGAGCCAAATGGGGTCCATTTGGTTTCATTTGTAGTCCCTGGAATCCACTTTGAGAACCACTGTGTTCGAGGAGAGGTGAGAGATGGTACTGAGGTGAGCACTGTTTCCCAAACTGTGGGTCGGGACCCCATTTGTGGGTCGCGGACCAATTGTTATGGGTCACGACTCGAGTGAAAATCCCATTTTCTTTTCCTACAAAAAGTGAAATATCTATTTCAAAAGATGGAAAATCTTTTGAGATCATTTTATTTTTAGAAATGAAACAAATTGAAGAATTTCATAAATGTTTAAACAAACAAACAAACAGATACATCTGAAAAATTATATAAATAAAATATAATTATAATGAAGAAGTATTGAAAATAGCTGCTATTTTCACTAGTTTGGGTCCTGGGCGAATGTCTAATTTCTCTTTTGGGTCACGGGCTAAAACGTTTGCGAACCTCTGCTGTAGAGCAGGGGTTTTCAAACTTTTTTGACTCAGGGCACCTCTGTAAATAACCTTTTCATCCACAGCACCCCTGAATTACACTGTTAATTTTTAGAATCTTACATCATATTGGAGAAATATCTGTTTCCATCAGAACTGACTGAAAATAACGTTATACTTAACGTTTAACCACTTGAACCCCAGCATGCCTATTCTGGGGGGAAGGTTCACCAAAAATAGCCCATCTACAAGCTCACAATGCGTCACAGTGCGTCACAACGTGGCGTGTTCTGAGCTTGTAGATCTGCTATTTTTGGTGAAGAGAGTTATCATAGATAGAAAAAGAACTCATCAAGTACAGTGCAAATCAGGTTTGTTTTACTAAGCATAGTGAAGTGATAAATTATGAATTCCAAATATTATCAAATTATCTCGCGGCACCCCTGGACTGGCATCACGGCACCCCAGGGTGCCCCGTCACCCACTTTGAAATCCCCTGCTGTAGAGATACAGTAGGTAGAGGGAGTAATGAAAGGAAAAGGGGAATGGATGGACAGATGTTTGCATGAGGTGGAAGGAAGGAAGGAAGGAAGTAAGTAGTGAAGGAGACGGAGTCTTGAAGTGCAACCAGACCTTAATTAGGATGCACCTCACAACAGATTGATGAAGCTTTGAACTATCATCATATGAATTGTGCTTAAATAAAGCAGAGTTTGGACTACTTAATTAAGTGTGTCTTACTGTATCTTTCTATTCTCTCCGCACAATAGAACCAAGGCCCATACTGTATGTGTCAAGCCTCTGACTAGCAAAGGCTGAAGTGCCTGGAAATTCTCAGAATTACACAAATTTGGCCTACTCTTGGGCATGGAAGAAGAAAAATGTATACATGTATAAATATTTCCCGTAATTGGGAAAAGCCACCAGGATTTAGATGAGCTTGGGAGTGGTCTTGAACTGTTAAGAGTGATGCATGGAAATGCTTGACAACAACAAGCTTATCAAAAGTTACAGTTCAGTTTACAGATAGAAATGTAATAATCTTTGTGACTGTCTTTATACAGTAGGAGGGATATTTCATCACAAGCCATTTCTAAGTTTCAATACAAATCGCCTGATGGTAGTCGGTCCATTGCTCCATAATTTGTAGTGGCATACATATAAAGTACAGTATGTCCATAGTGTGTGTAGAGTAATACATCACCTTGCTGTGTAATATTTATACAGTAGTAATGTTATGGCCTCTTGCCAGTCTCCCACATCGCTCTATTATTGTAGCACGCTATCAGACCTACAGTTCACGTACATACATTATCATTTATTAATGTTACAGTACATACTTAACACTTGATCAGTCTACATGGAAAGTGAATACATAACCTACAGTGAATGAATAGCATATACATGATTGCAAGAGAATTATTTCATAATGGACACCGTTTTCATTCAGTGAAGATGATCGAAGTGGTCTTTTTAAAAGTGCTCTACAAATCCAAAGTGTGGCAACACACTGACACTTCACCTCCGATAATATACAGATGAATTGAGTTTAATTTATTTAGCAGTGACAATACACATTAATTAACATCGCTATTCGCCCATTCATTTCCCCACCGCTCTACATGATGTTTCCTAATGCAAAAACATGTTCCATTTATGGAAATCACTGGTTGCCCCAGAATTGACGGTGTCATAGATCATTTGTCCAATAAACGAGGATGCATTTCCTCATCTATTGGACCAGGTATCTTATTACGCTTTGAATGGAAAGCGATCAACACAAAGTGGTTATGGATGCAAATTACACGAGCCTTAATTTTGTGGCCAAATAGAGGGGGTGTGTCAGGTTAAACACTGTTTTATTATTGGAAGGTTTGTTTACTTACAGTGTTGCCTATTATGTAAATTGCAAATAGGCCTATTCTCGTTGAATCCATAGTGCAGCTATCAGGAAGAACAACTACAAATCATCTTAATTAAAATTTTGTTGCCCAGAGTGTCGTAAAACCTTGACATCACTATGAATTATCAGAAGACAACAGCTACTCCTCTCTTAAAGTGGTTATGTGACGCTTCATAAATACCTCTTACAGTACGTGTTACTGTGAGGTGCTTTTAGTCCCAGAACAAAGGAATAATATTGTATCAAATCAAAAACACCAATCAGTGTATAATTGCCTTTCACCTATTGTAACTTAACTGCATGCTGTGAACGGATTGTGCTGAACATGTTCATGTTTGGATTGTTTCATATGATTGTGTTTTATATGATTGTGTGTGTGCGTGCGTGCGCGCGAACGAGCGCTGGGGGGACTGGAGACAGTAGGTGGTTTACACTGTATGATCGGCAATAGATTGTAACATTTGTTTTTCATTTGAACCCCGCAGGCCTTCCCTTGTATCTCCACTGGAATCTACGGTCAGTTTCTTTCTGTCTGTATGTTGTTTCTGATTGCAGTTGTGGTGTTGACAACAGCACTTATTTGATTTATTCCACTTCTTGCATTCACAGGTAGCGTGGTGACTGTGCGTGTGTGTCAGTATGTGTGTGTCTACACATGCGTATCTTATTTCGTACTTTATAATTTCAAATGAACTTGGGAGCCTCAAAGCCAAGCCAGAACTCTGTGAAATATATCTTTGTATTGAATAAGCATAATACATGCAGCACATGCCGGAAACCACACAACGGCAGGTTCTAGGGCTGTCACAATTATTACATAATCTTCTATTTGCGTTTATTTCGGATAATCGCAATTATTTTGCATAATCGTCATAATCGTTTCCATGTTGAGAAATGTTAATATAGTTACAAACACTTTTAAAAAGTAGTGAAAATAGCCGATCTACAAGCTCACAACGTTTCGCGGTGCGACGCGTTATGAGTTTGTAGATCGGCTATTTCCACTATCAATGTTATTTTTTAAGTATAAAATTGTCAAATATGTCAGTAATTTCTTTGCATATTTAAGTTATGTGTCATGATTGCCATGTGCAACTTCAAAGCCTAAAAGCCAAACAGAAATGTAATTGTCAACAACAAATACACAATTAAATCGTTAATCGCAATTATTTGCGTCATGTAAAATGTCATAATCGTGACAGCCCTACCAGGTTCCCATATGGTTTGATTTACCAGTATCGCCCATCCCATTTAAGAGTTTGAGGAGGCTCCTGTCTATCACGCTCCTCCTAGTATCTCCTCTGGCCCAAAGGCGTTTCTCAGATTAAGGCTCTGGATTAGAGCTAGAAGATTAAACTAGATTATTATGAGAGATGGCGTCAGATGGGGTGTAATCCACCCGCACTGGCAGGGGAGCGCGTTAACGCACAGCAGTGCAGTGCTTAAAACGCTGCTGGAGTGTTTTCCAATGCTTTGCCCTGACTGAGTGGGAAAGAAAAGGGTCAGTGGCAAAGCATCAGCACAAAAGTTGTTTGTGCTTTGAACTATGGCACAGTTGCTGCCATGTGCAGTCCCTTGTATGCTGGTCCTATATGCTCTCCGTGGTCTTTCTCTTTGTCCACTCTCCCTCTAGTCTGGGGGCACTCTTTGGTGCACAGTCAAATTGCTCATTGTAAATTTATATCTGGCCCATACCATTTCCATACTTGGGTCCCTTATTTTACACCCTAAAAGAGTTAACAACAAGGAATTTACTGTGTGTGTGTGTGTGTGTGTGTGTGTGTGTGTGTGTGTGTGTGTGTGTGTGTGTGTGTGTGTGTGTGTGTGTGTGTGTGTGTGTGTGTGTGTGCACGCATGCGTGTGGGTGTGCTCATGTGCGTACGTGCGAGCGTGTACTTAGCATTCTAGCAAACAATATTATGATTCAGACCATGATTTATGGAATAATTACTCTTTAATTACCAGATATTCTTTTTTTTTCTGTGTGTGTGTGTGTGGGGGGGGGGGGGGGGGGATTTTACGGCTTTGGAATCACACAGCTGCAAAATGCATATAGGAATCAAACGCTACTCTCTCTGTTACTTACACTGTGTGTTTCCTACTCTCTCTCTCTCTCTCTCTCTCTCTCTCTCTCTCTCTCTCTCTGTCTGTCTGTCTGTCTCTCTCTGTCATCATGACCAACAAGTGTGCTGCGTCTCAGTACCTTACAGGTGTGACCAGAGATGAGAGAGAGGGAGACAGAAACACAGAGACAGAAAACGGGCTGTGATGTGTGAGAACAGAACAGCGAGTGGATGTACAGTGGAAAAAACAACAAACACATAGCTCCAAAAACAACCCAGCCACGTGGATCTGTCACGGCACCTGTTTCTGCAAATTGCATTTATTATTGACATCTCATTTTGTGTGTGTGTGTGTGTGTGTGTGTGTGTGTGTGTGTGTGTGTGTGTGTGTGTGTGTGTGTGTGTGTGTAGGATACCCACCTGAGCAGGCTGTACACGAGGCATTGGCAACCGTGAGGAAATATCTGGACGAGCATCACGACAAGGTGTGTGTGTGTTTGTGTTTGAGTGTGCCAATTTTTCCCTACAGTTTCCTCAAGGTATTCTTCCTTCCGCAGCTGTTGTTTTTGTTTTGTGGAGAGAGCAGGGAGAAGGATGCATTGAGAGAACACACACACATGCGCACACACGCACGCACGCACACACACACACACACACACACACACACACACACACACACACACACACACGCGCGCACTGCAGCCCTAAGTGCTGGCTCCCATGCTCACGGCCAAGTCATGTTTTAATTGGCTCCTTGAGGGACGAAAGTCGACTTGCACAAACACACACAAGTGCGCGAGCATGCACAAATGCACAGACCTTTTCTGAAAGATAACTAAAGGTAGAGCGATAGCAGTTCCACACGGAACAAGGAAATCAACTGTAGACATGCCCTACACCCTCTCACACACACTCACACTTCTTAACCACTTAAACCTTCTGTACTTCATTGACAGGAGTCCTCCAGGGGCCTGTACTAGGCCCCATTCTTTTTTTCCCCTTCAACACCAAATATGTTTGCCGAAAATAGACGATCTACCCCCTGGTAGATCAATTATGTGCTTGTAGCTTTTTGACAAATGTTCGCCTGCAGAGTAGAGACGCTATGGTGGTGGAAAAAGTACTCACATATTTTATTTAAGTGAAAGTATCAATACTGCAGCTTAGAAATACTCTGTTACAATTTTAAAAAAGTACGAAAGTGTTGGCATCAAAATGTACTTAAAGTAAAAGTAAAAATGTTTGAAAATAGCACATCTACAAGCTCATAACGCGTCGCATCGCGACACGTTGTGAGCTTGTAGATCGGCTATTTTGAAACAGCTTTGGTATAAAATAGGGCTAAAGTGGTTTATGTATGTTTTATAATATTATAATTTATATCTGCAAAGTAACTAGTAAACTAAAGTTTTCAAATAATTGTAGTGGAGTAAAAGTACAATATTTGCATCCGAGATGTAGTGGAGCTAAAAGTATTGGAAATTGGAAATACTCAAGTAAAGTTCAAATACCTCATACATCAAATACCTGCCATTTTACTTAAGTTCAGTACTTAAGTAAATGTACTTACACCACTTTACACCACTTCTTTCACCTTCGCATTCTCTCTTTCTATAGTTCTACCTTTGCCCTCCATATCGTGTTTGACTAATGTGCCGTATCGCCTCCCAGAGAGGGTGTTGACGATGTTATTGTTAGCATTGCTGTCTCCAGAGGCTCTGTAGCAATAGCAGCCTACTGATGTCATCAGCCACTCTGAGGGAACTGTGTCCTATGATATCATAAAGCATACGTAGGTTGGGTGCTAATCAGCGGTAATGCAAGAAATGGAGATGGCGTGTCAATTCAAGAGGATTTATTTACATTCCTTTCTGACATGCCCAAAATAGGAATGCCAGGTTAAAAGTGGTGGATACTAGGCTAAATATAACTATACTGCTGGAGTTTCACACATGAAGTAAAAAGATGGATACACAGACAGACAGACCTTTATGATCTAAAGGGGCCTGGAGAAATTCAGTTGCCATGGCATTACAGCACATTACAGCAGTATGAAACACAGTACAGATAGAGGAAAAAGAGATACCTCTAGGAGTAACAAATAAAACTAATAATAGAAAATAAAAAGAGTCGTCAGATAGGGATTAGGAAAAGAATACCAGACACCAGGTACAGTATACTACAGAAATATTGCCTGGCCCTCAGCCCTCAGCACTGCCTGGGAATAAGGGTGGTGAAACGGCTTTTACCAGGTGTAGATAAGAAGAGACAATGTGGCTAATTTCACTCCACAGTCCTATTCTTTGTGAGGCATTGTTCTAGTTAGGACTTATGAATGAAAATAAAAAATGGCAAAACAAGGCAATTCAAGACAATAGTATTCCATCCCATATTGCACATAATAGTCCCTCTTTTGTTGCTCTTGACAGCTGGTTTATGGCAACAAATCAATGGAATCACAGCTAATCAGTGGCATCATCTACTGTGCATAGTACAGTATACACAACTGTATAGCTGGTGTATACCTCCATGCATCCAGTCTCCCTTACTTACACTACCCAGTATTAATGTGAGCATCTCAGAAGTCCCCAGTAATTGCTGCAGAATGAGCTCCCCGCCGCTAGTTTGCAATGACCATTTTGCATCGATCCTAATGAGCATTCAGTTTAATTTGGTTCAGGGAGGCGCAAAATGGCAAAAGTGACATCAGCCAAGGGAGGAAACTAATGATTTTTGAGTCATAGTCTGCAGGGTGTAGTTCGTTACATCAACCTACCTTCTTCTGAATTATCCCCCATTGAAATTAAGACTAATTGGTATAATTGCGAATGAACCAACACTGACAGCCAGGTGTGATCCACAGGCTAGTAGGCTATAGTGAAATCTCTTTCCTTGAAAGCAATGACACTAAAACCCCCAGACAGAGTGGTAGCGGCGCGACCGCATGGGCTCTCATGTCTGGCGATCGGTGTCCGGTTTGATCTCTCTCCCTGTGTCCTGTCTCTCTACACCAGTGGTTCCCCAACTTTTTAGCTCGAGACCCAAAAAAGAAATTAGACCCAAACTAGTGAAAATAGCAGATCTACAAGCTCGCTTCACACCACGTTGTGAGCTTGTACATTGAAAATTATTTTATTTATTCATGAAAAATGCTGCTTTTTTGGGAATGTTTTGAAATAAATAATAATTAAAACCAAAATTTAGGAAACAAAAAATAAAGGGAGCCATAAAAATGTGTCCGCGCCCCATACCCTCTCCCCCACACCCTTCTTGCTCTCCTTCTTCTTGGCTTCCTACTCGTGGTGTTTGGTCATGTACTCAGCGATGAGGTTTGGGAACCAGTGCTCTACACTGTGACTGTCAAGGCAAGAAAATACCCCCAAATAACATTTATCCCCAGACTGAAGAGATGCCGATAGAAATCAAATTGCTATTTGTTTGATTATGTACAAAATGTGCCCGAGGCATCCAGAGAAACCTTGAGTCTGGAGTGTTTTTTGATGTTTCATCTATCAAAGTCTGACAAATAAAGGGCCATTCATAGTTACGTATGGTTGATTTTGTGTACGTTTGGGGGCAAGACAGTACGTACGGTAATTGCGTTGACATTCATAGTACCGTACGGTCTCTGTGTTACAGGGTTCAATAAAGCCTATATGTACATACTATATCCACTAGATGGCACCCAAATGCATCTTCACAATGAGCAAATGCTACATGCTACATACATAGCGCCTACATTGTTGACAGAGAGGTTTATAGACACCCTTGGAGGATACACTCGGATTGAACGACACTAACCATCGGCGCTAGTCACTGTGCTGTATAATATAAAAAGGACTGGAGAATGGATGAGGCCGTTGCGACCGCCTAGAGCGCAATCTCAAGGGGGGGCGCCGCCGACAGTTAATGAGCCACGGTAGCCACCCAAACCGACCCAAAACCGCAAAAATCGCGTGCACGGGAGTGGAGAGAGACGCATTCGAGAGAGCTCAGCTGGTAGAGAGCGCTGATTAGGCTGACATGCGGGTCTGCGTCCGGCCTGTTTACTGTTCAGCGTGTACTTGTGATTTTTTTGTTTGTTTTTTTACTTCCTCCTACGAAATGGATACAAGAAAAAAAGACGAAACATTTCTCCCTCTACTGCCCCCACGGTTGACACAAGTTCGCCACGGGTAGTTCATGTGTACGTACGTTCTTATCGGTTTTTATCCGTCGGGTTGAGTGTTGTCCGTAAGGTTACGGAGACAATCAATTACGTCCGGACGGCCGGAGGAAACAGATTAAATCACTCTCCCCCTCCGTCTCTTGTGTATTCCTGCGGTCCTTAAGTACTACTATGCATGGTACTTTAGAAGATATAGCCCACATACAGCTCCTTCCTGAAATCGCTTTTAATGTGGCCGCTTCTCATCATTAAACATACACACATTTATATGTAAATAACACCGACGACAAAGACAGAAGATAAAGTATATTATATAAAAGTTGTTCACAGTCATGAAACAGTCAGTGTCCACATTTCGCTAGAAAGAACACAGCTTGCTCTGTTCTGTGTGTACGAACGGTATGTGCGAGCAAGTGAGTGTGTGTGTGTGTGTGTGTGTGTGATAGGACAGAACCCATTGGCCTGAGGCTCCAAACAGTCTCTGAACTGAGCTGTCACACTGTAATGAACACCAAAGGCCCCAAACACGCTGTATTCATACACTCACACATACAGTACGCACGCACACGCACGCACGCACACACTCACGTACGCACGCACGCACGCACGCACGCACGCACACACACACACACACACACACACACACACACACACACACACACACACACACACACACACACACACACACACACACAGTGAAATATGTAGGGATGTGAACAAAACCAGAAACTTTCCGTCTTACTCTCACTTTCTCACACCCACACAAAAAAAAGCTTAGACACAAACACAATTTCTTCTCTCATAGTCCATCTTCTACACATGCAACATACAGTACAGACACGCACGCACGCACACGTGCGCGCGCACACACACACACACACACACACACACACACACACACACACACACACACACACACACACACACACACACACACAGGGACATGGAAATCCCCCCCTCTCTCTCTCTCACAGCGACTGTAATATCAGTTGCAGACAAATGCTTATGCTTCCCCACCACTAGCTAGAACTAGGTCTTAGCCTCAGTGCATTAAGTGCTGTTTTGTGGAGTGATCATAAGAGAGAATGTGTTATAAGGTGATTGAGGCTGTTTCTACAGACGCCTTGCTGCTTCACAATGGCCCTCCCTGTGACATACAATACTCTTGCACTGTTTCCCTGCTGCTATTACTGGCACCATCGCTTTTTGTTGTGTATAGTTTTCAATATTTACAACAGTATAATGCGTACATTAAGGTGTTTCCTCTGTGTGTGTGTGTGTGTGTGTGTGTGTGTGTGTGTGTGTGTGTGTGTGTGTGTGTGTGTGTGTGTGTGTGTGTGTGTGTGTGTGTGTGTGTGTGTGTGTGTTTGTGTGCGCACGCATGTGCTTGTGTGTCTGTGTTTGTTAGGTGGACAGGGTCATCTTCTGTGTGTTCCTGCCAGCTGATAAGGAGCTGTATCTGAAGAATATTCCTTTGTACTTCCCAGGTGGTGAGCAGTCACACAGCATACACACACAGGCACGCGTACATGCGCACAATAAACATATACCGACACATCCTGCTCATATATGGCACACTATCTCACATATTGTCTCTGTGAGGTACTAATGTCAACTTGCACAAACACACAAACCTTCACAGAAAGCTGATAGTAGTTTCAGATTGCAACAAGGAAATCAACTAAGTATTTAGTTTGTAAAGGCACTTAGAACAACCAGATCAGACGGAAAATGACATGACATTATTGTAATGCAGTAACACTTGATATCATGATATTACAACATTCCACATCCCAGACAATTTAGTTTCATATCACAATATAAATATTATATTATATTATATTATATTATATTTAGGGCCAAGACTTTAATGTGTTAATTTTGACTAATTCAGTACAGAAACTAATTTGACTAATTGCGTTAAGAAAATAAGGAATTTAACTGCACTTACTCACTGGAAGAGTTTCAGGCCTACCGATTAAACCGCTGCACCACCACCAACCAACGTCGGTCAGACCACAACAACAACCTCCCATGCCAATGAGTGAAGCGTTGGCCTGGTCCATAGCGTTAGAATGAGTTATCATGAATGGTATGGTACTTACTGTATGAGCCCTTGTCCTCAGCCTCTCGTCTGTAGTAAAAATAAAATATACACTTTTGCTACTCACCAAAACAAAGGCGGTTTTAAGATGTTGAAAGCCTACTTACTTTAGTGGGAACACTCAGAGCCCCCCACCTCACGTATGAAATACACTTTTTGTCCAGAAAAGAAAATATTTTTTATTTGAGGATAATATATGGGGATAATATACGTTTAAGTGTTACATACATACCGGTCCTGACAGTCGTAACAACATACATACATTGGACATACTGTAGGTACACATACTGTACTCTGCATAGAAGCCTGAAAAGTATGTAAATCAAACACTTTTATTCTTTTTATATTAAATGAAATACACCCATATACTGTAAGCCCATATGACTGCTTTAACTGTTTTGTTACGCATTGCATGAAATGGCAGGAGTGTTATAGGCTGACAAATGTTGTAGGAATTATGGCCTGGTAATTTAAATAAATGTCGTGCTCCATCATAATTTAGTCTAGGAACACACTTTAAAAGCCAAAATAACCATCAAGATGTCATCTACCAGACAAAATTGGCTATTAAACGTATTGCAACACCAGAATTGACTTGAAAATGAGACCATTTTTGAAAATGAGACCATTTGCCTCCTCGATTTGCTTTCTGCATACATTTCTGTTCATTTTATTGGAACAGGCATCAAGCTACAGTACTGTATTCCTTTTTAAGATGCGAAAAAGTACATCAAAATCATGGACTAGAGAACCACTGTAAGCGCACTTTACAAATTCAAGTAGCCCAGTGGAGCCCAGAAGGTGGCTATGAATTGTAGGACTTAAAACACTAAACCGTAGTGTGTGTGTGTGTGTGTGTGTGTGTGTGTGTGTGTGTGTGTGTGTGTGTGTGTGTGTGTGTGTGTGTGTGTGTGTGTGTGTGTGTGTGTGTGTGTGTGTGTGTGTGTGTGTGTGTGTGTGTGTGTGTGTGTGTGTGTGAGAGTTTGTCTAGCTATACTTATGGGGACTAAACGCATGTTCACACAGTCACCTGCAGGGGACCTCTCTGACAGTGTGGGGACAAAATAGTAGGTCCCCTACGGGTTAGGTTTAGGGATAGAGGTTAGGGTAAGGCCACAGGACTTGCATAAAAATGAATGGAAGTATATGTAATGTTCCCACAAGTGATGTAAATATATACTGTAGTGTGTGTGTGTGTGTGTGTGTGTGTGTGTGTGTGTGTGTGTGTGCGTGTGCGTGCGTCCGTCCGTGCGTGCGTGCGCGTGTACGTGCATGCACTTGCATGCTCGTGTGTTGAGCTATGGACCTTATTTTGCATGAAGATCTGTTATTTAAGTCAATATTGACAGTTAGGCAAGTGCCTCAAGGAAGTTATGGGCAGTCATGTGTGTTTACCATACATTCGTGTGCTCCTTCCTTTCCACCAGCAGACCAGTGACAACGTAAGGTAATTAGTATGGAGTGTCTACCAGGGTTGCCGTGGCAACATTAACAGCTCAAATTTGTCTGAATGCAGCTTTCAAGTGTTCAGCTCTGCTGTGATGTTGAAGAATGATGCTCTCTAAACTATCCTTACTTAACCCATTTAGGCCTAACATTATTTACCGCTTTAACTATTGAAAAATAGCAGATAACCAAGCTCACAGCGTGGCACCGAGTGCCGCGCTGCGAGCTTGTAGATCTGCTATTTTTGAAAAAAGTCGTGAAAATGTGTGCAAACCTTTGAATATGTATTTTCAAAGCGAACGTTTGTAACTCAAATTTTGCTTCTGGGGGGTCCCTGGAACTAAATATAGATGGGGTCCGTGGCCAAATACATCAGTTTGGGGGTCCTTCACATGAAAAGGTTTGAGAACCACTGACATAGTGGTCTCTCAAGAACAGACTAACTGAGCTCCAGTTAAGTGAAAAGGAAATTTTCTTTGACGATGGCTGGCCAGATTGCTGACATAGAAACATAGGTTTTTCAAAAAACCTTGAAAGGATCCAAAAGACACTTATAGAATCGGGTCAAAATTCTAATTGTCACGATTCTTCAAAAATTTCTGTTATTTTTCAATAGTTAAAGCATTCAATAATTCTAGGCCTAGGGAAATGTTTGACATTTTCTTCAGCAGGCAGGTATTTGTCACATTGTGGAGCCTGCGTTGCCAACTCTGATGCAACATGTGAGACTTTAAAGTCATACTGTGTCACTTTTTTAAATTAACACAGTGGTTGCCAGGTATATCATGAATTAATTCGGTAGCTCCTGCCAGGGTTTTTCAGTGTTTTATCCGATTTTTGAGGCTCCATGAACGCTTCGTCTTTTCTTTCACCCAGTAAAGAGAAATTATAACCACGGCCATCCGTGCTTTTGTTATGGTCTGTCTTTGAGCGCTAGTCCCCAGAAGCATTATCTTTTCATGGTTCCTTCATAGACAAACACTGTAATGCCACATACAGTTGGTCTCCAAAACATATTGCTGAAATGAATATTACAGTATGACTTTAACCAAAGAATGTCTCATTAACATGAAGCTATTACCTATTTGGAACTGTTAGTACCACAATGAATTGGTACAATTATTATCAACTAATTGGTAACATTAGCGAATTGTAGTAGCATATACTGTAACTACTGTAAGTGCATGATACAGTAGTTAAAAAGGATAAATCACTAATAACAATTTCAAGATTTACTTTTAATTCCATGTGTGACATTTCATTGCCTCTTTACAAAATGCATTACAAGACTAATTTGCCCTTTTCCTGAATGTCAGTGAAAATGATCTCGCCTGGTTTAAGTTGGTTACCTAAATAAGCTAATTGAATGCAATGCAAGTAGTGCTACACTGCGTGCAGCCATTTGTTTAGATTACACATGAGATTGATAATGTTATAATCCCATTCAGTCTGGACATCAGAGGATAATCAGTCATTCATTCAATTATTCATATCAAGCTATCATTCCATAGTTGCTGTGAAGTAATTGTCAATAGTATCATTCCACACATTTAGAGAAGGTCGAGGTTAGAACATTGGGTCTTAGTTCACATAACTTTTGTCATGTTTTTGTCCTAATTATATTAATTTAAAGTTGGCAATTATCCACTTGCGCGCAAAGATAATCTCAATGTTGTAAAGCATATTTTACCAATTCCTGCTGCACTTAAATTTTAATAAAATGATCGATTCCAAGCTTTCCAGTTACATTAAATATGCAATGCTAGCCAGCAGGGAAATGTGCTGTAGGTAATTTGGCGCTAAATACATTCAATTATTTTAATTAAGACAAAAAGCTCTCTCAAGCACCCCCCCATATTTCACTGTGCATTCTGTAGCTCATATTAAAGTGATCCCTGATTTGTAAGCCATGTAGGCCTTAATATGTTATAATAACCCTCTTTAACCGAAATATACCTTTTAAAACACTTGGAATATATTCCTTTGAGAGAAAAAAAGTTATATGTTCAACCCCTGGGGGGAGCCATTGCACTGTTCGTCGCATGCAGTGATGACGTAGGCAATGCATTTTGGCTGGTCGGGCCCATAGGTTTAATATGGAACGTCAAAAAACGTTCTCTTTACAATATTTAAAACATTGTCTTGAAGCTCAGATTAACTGTAGTTAGTAGTGTGGTGCTTTTCTGTTCTGTTCATATCAAGTAGGATGTTTTGCCGTGCCTGTAAGTGTTTAATTCAACATCTAAAACCTGTTTACACCGCCATTTTAAATGGGCCCGACCAGCCAAAATGCATTGCCTACGTCATCACTGCATGCGACGAACAGTGCAATGGCTCCCCCCAGGGGTTGAACATATAACTTTTTTTCTCTCAAAGGAATATATTCCAAGTGTTTTAAAAGGTATATTTCGGTTAAAGAGGGTTATTATAACCTACATGGCTTACAAATCAGGGATCACTTTAACTAAATAGAAAAGGGATGGAACTGACATTGAGCACATGGAGGGAAAATGGGAGATTAAAGGATTAAGGGTCAACTTCAATAAAGTGCAGCCAGAATTTGAACAGTTGAAGCGATACTGAAGCCTTTGGACAATTAATCCCCTCTGTTTGACAGATAAGAAACCGTATCCCTCCTGTTCAATTAATTTATAAATCATCATCATGTAAATATTAATACATGTATATCTAATGCCTTGTTTGCCATCCACTCAACATGCAAAATCGCCTCAACACTTGTGTGCTGGAAACACGATACTGGTGTGTCTATCTTTGTTGTCGGGTAGCTTGACTTGGGAGCTTGTTTTTACATCTACCTTCCTTTTAGTTTTCTTCAGCGTTTCAGCTTTATTTCTGACAGTGACAGCGAGAGTGCCAAAGCGGGAGTGAGAGAGAAGGGATGGCATATGCAGCAAAGAGCCTCGAGTCGGCCTCCAACACAGGCCAGCTGCGGGACTATAGCCTTAATTATGTAGTATACGCTTTTATATCAGGTGAGCCGCTGGGGCGCCTCTAGGTGTATCCCTTTAAGAAATTGGTGTTAGCTTTTGTTGTCTCTCTCCCCTAATGGATGTGCACCAGATTTTGTATCAGCAGTGAGTGAGTGAACAGTAGCAGGGCTGTTAGATGGGCCGGAACTGTCTGTCTGTATGACAGAGCTGCTACAGGCAAGCCTCCAAGTCTCCACTCTACAAACGTGATGTGTCTCCAACACCTGACCATGGACTGTGTGTGTGTGTGTGTGTGTGTGTGTGTGTGTGTGTGTGTGTGTGTGTGTGTGTGTGTGTGTGTGTGTGTGTGTGTGTGTGTGTGTGTGTGTGTGTGTGTGTGTGTGTGTGTGTGTGTGTGTGTGTGTGTGTGCGCGCGTGCGTGCGTGTACACGCACGTACATTTGTGCAAATTAATTGGGGGCCATATTTGCCTGAATGTCACTAATCCTCACTAACAGATCCCTCTGAAGCATTGGGATATGCCAAAAGCCAAGTACGATTAACTACAGCATGTCCAAACTCAAAACATTTTTTAAGCTTTTTCTTTTTTCTTTTTAATCTTTTTTGTTTAAGTTTGGGTTTTCTCTCCCAGTGTCCACAGGGCCCACAGTCAAGAGCAAACTGTAAGGAGAGGAGTGGCCTGACATACAGCTAAATGAAGACGTATTGCTGCTATTTTGTCTCCGTCTTCGTCTCTTCATCCTTTCTCTGTCCACAGATGATTACATCAAATTAGCATTTACTTTTGGACGTTTTGGAATGGACTGTAAATCCTCTACAAAGGGGAAGTTGCCCCTGGACTCTGATTTAGGGTCAGTTTGGCGATATTTTTCATACACATGATTAATGTTTGGATCAGCAATGACATAATATCTTACCTTGTTGGCACATAAGGGCAACTATGATTCGCTTTCTTGATGATTTGATCTTTACTGTGAAAACAATAATGTGTAGCTGTACTAAAAAAATAAATAAGAGTTAAACAGCTTGGTAGTGTTTTTTGCATGTTTGCTCAGTAACAATTTGCCTCACTCCCCATCTCTCTAGCTTTTTAGTAAACATAAATACCAATTTTATCTAATCAGGAGAGAAAACTCATACAGGATAAACAAGTGAAAGTGGAAGTGATTAAACAAGTGAAATTGGAAGTGATTAAATAAGAAAAATTAGCTGACAAAATTGCAAATGGAACATAAAGAAAAGTAAGCTGATGGGGGAAGGAAGTGAAAGGAATAACGTGTTCCTTCCACACGCTATGACAGGTGATAAGAAGTGGCCTGCTCACTCTACATGCACTGAAGGAAGGATTACAGTTTAGGCAATTGGCACGGGGGGAAATCGTGGGGGAAAAAATATATAACTGAACTTGTATTAACAAAACAAACTAAAACTAGAAAAAAATCATAGAGAAAGTATACTTGGTTTTGGTAAAAAAAAGAAAAATCACCTAAAAATGACTTGATTATTAATTACAACCCCCACAAAGCCTTGAATTTAGTTTTTTGTCTCATTCCTGAGTAGTGGTGGTCTGGGCACCCTATGCTGCAATGCCAGCCTGACAGCGTGTCGCGGGTACGAATCCCGACCCCGACGACCTTTGATGTGTGCCACTCCCCATCTCTCTCCGCAGATCCTGTCAGTCTACTGACACAACCCCATGCATGGTTTGGTAAGCAAATTAGGTTGAGAAACAAGAAGTCAAATTGCCTATAAGGGGACTTTAATTGGCAAACCAATTTGATCTGTTTGCACCAAATCTGCAGCCTCCCGAGAGTTGTTTGTGCCAACAATTTACCAAAATATTTGAATGATGAAATTCATGTATTAGTATTGTCTGTGTGTGCCCATTATACTAATCACAGAAGCTTTGAGTAATGGTGATTTCATCATTAAATTGTAGGAATGTGGATATGAGTCAATGGGTTTGCTGTCAGTTGGGACCACTTAACATGAGGATTTCCTTCTCCAATTTCTCCAATGTTTGTCCATGTGCATGAGAGAGCAAGATTGTTGTTGTTAATCGTAGATGTATTATTTAATATTTTATGTATTTTATTGTCATGGCTTTCTTTTTCTTTTTTTGCTCATTTCTAATGATGTTTCCTGTTCCCCTGCCTTTCCCTGGCATTATTTGCATTGTTCCCTCGCACATGATCTATGATGTCTGTCAGCCTGCCATGATCCACCATATGTGTGTTCATGCACAAAACGCAGGCCTGCCTGTGCTTCTAGCTACGGTGCGTCTGTACGAGTTTTTAATTGTTTGTCGCCGGGGCGTCGTCCCGGCGTGTCAGAGGGACACGCGCGGTGATTTGTGCGAAGCAAAATGACTGTTAAGCGAGCTCCCGCCCCGCCCAGCGACTCTCATCTGCCGACAGCCGTTTTTATTGATTCCAAACAATCTGCTGCGCCAGACAAACAGGAAGGGGTGTTGTGAGGAAGGGAAGGGAAGGGATGAGGGGTGAAGAAGAAAAAATAAATACAAAGAATATGAGCAGGAAATTGGGAGAAAGACTTACTGCTATAAAAGCCCCATCTGTCACAGGGAGGGGAGGGGGGGCATTTCCCTATCGTTCTTTGATTCTCTGTCTTTCTGTCTATCTGCCTGTCTGTCGGGGCCTCTGCTTTTCCTTCCCTCCTATGTTCTCTCTCCTGACCGCGGGAGCATTGAACAAATAAACAGATGGGAGGGTGGAAAGGATGGGGAGACAAGACAGAGAGAAAGGGAATGGAAAATCAAACTGCGAGAAAGAGGCGAGGAGGGAGGGAGATGGTTGGCAGGAGGAAAGGTGGGAATGAGCGAATGAGAGAGAGGGAGAGAGAGAAAGACCTAGAGGGAGATAGAGAGATGGAGAAGTGGAAAATAAGCCTGATGAAGGTGCACTGGTATTTCTTCTTTTTTTTTTTTGTAGCAGACTGTGAAGCCACACTCCAACCAGTCACTCTGAATAATGAGAGAGAGGGAGAAAGGGAGAGAGAGCTAGAGGGAAGGAGGATGAAAAGACAGTGAGACTCATTATCCTCCGACCAATTTTCATCACTGTCCCGTCAGTAATACCCCCCCCCCCTCTCCTCCTCCTCTTCCTCCCCCCCTCTCTCTCTCTCTCTCGTTTCCTTCTCTTTTCCTTGCTCTCCAACCCAAATAGGCCACAACACTGTTTGAGATGACAGATGAAGACCAATTACGCTAACTGTAGCGTTAACTGGGAGGCCGAATCCCTGCCATCCTCCTGAACACTGATAGTCCTGTTGGCCCTGCCTCGACCGCTCACAGCCTGCCAAAGGACCTGACTGTGTGTGTGTGTGTGTGTGTGTGTGTGTGTGTGTGTGTGTGTGTGTGTGTGTGTGTGTGTGTGTGTGTGTGTGTGTGTGTGTGTGTGTGTGTGTGTGTGTGTGTGTGTGTGTGTGTGTGTGTGTGGTTTGAAGGAGGGAGTACTGTTACACCCAAAACGTGGGGCTTCGTTCTCAGACACGGATGAGAAATGGGCAGAATGCACATGTTGAAAATGTGTGTGTGTGTGCGCGCGCGCGCGTGTGTGTGCTGTGTACTATGGCAATCCGTTTCGCATTCTGCAAAAAAGACAAATACAGATCCACGGGCAAAAAGACAAATGCAGCTCCGCGGCAAAAGTGGAGGGTATAGGAGTGGGGAGCGGGGGAGGGCTGTGCGGCAAGTGCCACGCAGTCAGGAAGGATGAGGGTCTGGTACGTAGGTGAGATGGGTGATGTGTATGGATGAGGTTGTGATGAAGAGCGAGAGAAGGAGGAGGAGGGTGATGTTTATGGATGGGGTGGGGGGCGGTGGGGGGGGGGGGAGCAGGCCGGTAAACTGCTTGTGAAATGAAAATGGCTCTTTAGCAGAATCCAGGACACTTGGGCGCTGCGCTGGATCAATGTCCCTGATTTACTGTCTGAAAGCCTGTCAGCGGGAGAGAGAGAGAGGAGAGGGGGGCAGCGAGAGGGGTGAGTGAGAGAGTGGACGGTGCAAACTTGGAGCTGTGAGGGAGACGAGTTCCCTTAATGGAAGGGGAAAGGGGGAGACAGGACGACGTAAGGGTGTGGAAGGAAATTGTCCACGGGAGTGACAGCGCTAGGAGCTCGAGCTAGAGGGATTGGGCGTTGAGTCTTTGCGGCAGAGATACAAAGTCAATGTGTCAGGGCAATGTGGAAGGGCAATCTTGTTGTGCGCAGGCAATTGCCACGGTCATTTGGGGTAAAATCGATAGGGGGACACACGGCGCTTCTTAAACCTGTGCTGTTCCACAGAGGCCACGGCCGTATTGACAAACAGTGAGGGGAGGCAGCGGGCACCAAGCAGTACACAAGACGTTAACTCAGCCTGTGAAGAGAATCTATATCCTACTGTATGTTGTGGCAAAAGCATTAGGCAGCCAGATGGAAGAGGTCATTCTGCTGATGAACTTCACATAATAATCCAATACAATCAAACAAAATCAGCTGTCGTTGAAAAAAGCCCCATGCGGTTTTAGGTGTGCATATTTATTGGGTGAAAATGCTAAATATGAGATATATGTTTTGTCTTTCTTTATATATACAGCATAGGCCTATATATATTATTGCCATCATGTCCTTGTGAGTGTAATTCTTTGTTCATTTGAAACTGAAGAGATGTCTTGTGGACAGTTGTCCTAGTTTTTGGTTAACATATGGGCAACATTAACCATTAATTGTTCATTTAAAATTTATATTTTATCATATCATGTATAAAATAATGTGATCTGGATACAGATACACCACTAGACATGTTTCTTTGATAAACTCGAGGTAGAGCTCCTTGCATAACAATGAATCTCAAAGTGGTTCCAGCTGTAGAATGGATTTTTCCCCTATGGTACTATGTGTGATGCATGAATGATGATGTGCTGTAATCAGGGCTGGGAATGAGTATAACAATATCCTGTTACTCGACTTAAACCTGACCACAATACAATATAAGTAAGATTACAGAATGGTCACGTGGAAGCAGTGATCATCAAAGCTCATTTGAAATGATCGTCATCATTTATTTAACTCACAACCATGTTCACATGGTATGGAGCACAGATTCTATAAATATACAGTATACAATACATACAATATTCATACAGACATAGAAAAAAGCATGGCATGCATTCTTTGAATAAAGGATGATTATTTTTTCTTTTAGAAAATCACCCAATTTACCAAGAACGTTTGGCTTATCAGATTGCAGTAATAGAATTTATTTCAACATAGATGGGTGAGAGTTCTATAATACTTTGGCAGGTATTTTGTCTAAAATAAAATTTGTTCACAGAACGTGTAACTCATCCCCAATGCGGTTGCCGTTACATAAATTGCATAACCTCTGGGTTCTTTCTAGCGCTTTAACCTTTGGAATTCTCATATTATTCACCCTAAAATTACAAATGGCCTGTCTCTACTTATAGTTTTCACACAACAGGTATTTTGTTGAACTTAAGCTCTTGTTTGAACTCGACATAACATGTCATACTATAATAAGTTCACTTTGCCACTTTTGCTAGAACTGATCTTTCAACCTTTGTTCAACAGTTAGTTTCAATATACTGTATCTCCTCCAGCAGAACCATTGCCAATGGTGAAATCTCGCTATTTCTACATTTCATTACTTTGACTGCGGGAGGGTCACCAGCATCGTCAGGTTAGCTACTCGTCTGGGTTACTGAGGTTAAGGTTTGGGTTAGGTTTAGGCATAGAGGTTAACATTCACCAGCGTCAGCAGGTTAGCTATACTCACCAGCGTCAGCAGTTTAGCATTTCACCAGGTTATAATTCACCCGCATCGAAATACTGGGACGTAGAACAAATGTTATGTTGAAATATCGGGAAAGTCCTGATCTGGCGAAGCCCGAACTGGCGAACAGGGGAAAAGAGACCTACCGTAGCGATCTGGCGAATCGTTTTATTGTCTTAAACATGGCTCTGTTTTTTTTTTGTTTGTTTTTTTTTTGTTTGTTTTTTTAAACATGGCTCTGTTTTAAGGCATTTTTCGTAGTTAATGACGCCGCAGCTCCAGGCGGAGCCGCTCGATTGTCCACGACACTGCAAGCGGCGCGAAGGCCAGCGGCCCTTGGTCCTGCGCTTCGCCCCCGAGCGCCGCTTGCGCGAGTGGCCGCGAAGAGCGGGCCAGGGCCGGCCGCGCGAGTTACGAAGCCGTGGTGAATGCAATCGTTATATTTATGCCCAGGCCGTAAGGCCTGGGCAAGCGCACGATAAACGCCCTGTCCAGAAGGATTAAACGAAAAATACGAAAAATATGCAGAAGGTTTTTTTTCCCCTTTTTCTTTCGCCAGATCGCTACGGTAGGTTTCTTTTCCCCTGTTCGCCAGTTCGGGCTTCGCCAAAAAGGTACGTGCCCGAAATATCAACAAGCACCCATTGCCAATTCCCTCATGTACATGTAGTCCCTGTCACAGCCAACCTCTACTACTTGGTCTTGGGGAGGATGTAGTCAACCACATGTCACTTCTTTTAAGGCGTGCAGAGAAACATGCTAACCTTCCCAGTTCCACTCCCTGTTGACCAACGTGTATGACCTCGTCCTCCCCTGCTGGCTTCCCCCCTGCCGACATGATCAGTTGTGTTTGTTGAAGCGCCCAGTTTAAAGGAGTAGTTCACCCCCAAAATGACTTTTTTTCTATTGATTACTCATGCCATGGAGTCTTGAGTTCAATAATATTTTTGGGTTTTTGTCGCATTCCTAAGACAAAAATGTGATTACAATAAATGTACCCCCATTGATTCCGGATGTGGACCCGAATGCATTTGGGTCCCCATCCGGAATCAATGGGGACCCATTGTTTGAAAATCAGCACACAGCTGGGTATAAATCTTGTAGTGGAAACGAGTAGTAAGATATCTATCTTTTGACAAATAAACACCAGGTGCCGGTGCAGTGCACAATAAAAAGCCACAATGCCGGTCAGACTGAGTCAGATCAAGTTACAACACAACACCCGCAGCACGGCAGCAGGCAATGAGGAGGAAAATATTTATCCACCGCCAGCGAAATTAAAAGCTAAACTATAGAAACTATAGAAGCATTTCGGATTCAGGCAAAAACCATGGAGTCATGACACAAAAAACAGCTGAAAACCTGCGCATTGACATCCAAAAAACTCCGCTGGCATTTGCACTGTATAATAGAGGAATTGAACCCCATCCCATGGTATTGGGCGGTACCTTTACCCCTGTGCCTCCCGGACACCCGCTCTCTCTGTACTTTTCCCAGAGTAGTTGAGTACAATACTTAAAGGGGAAGACCACCCATTTTCAATATTGAACTGTGTCATTAATATACCTTAGAGAAGTTGTGTGGAAATAGAAAAAAAAGTGATGATTTTGGGGTTTGTATTGTAAAGTACAACTTGATGACATCACACATTGTACTTTACAATACAAACCCCAAAATCAATCCTCCAGTTCTAGGCAACACAGAAGGGGGGGGGACTTTTTTTCTATTTCCACACAACTCCTCTAAGGTATATTAATGACATATTTCAATATTGAAAATGGGTGGTCTTTCCCGTTAACTTAGAATTATAGATTGTATAATGTACTCCAAAAAGTGCAAACACATAAAAAAGTTAATCAATTACTTACTCAGTGAGAGTACTTGTAATTAGTTACTTTCACTCCTGCCTAGTTGATTTGTGGACAGAGTGTTACCTACAGTATGGGTAAAGGCAAAAAGGTGTATGAACATTCATGGTGAGGAGAAAAGACCTGCAGAGATGTTTTAAACCTGATGTATTTTGTGTTGTGTATGGTTGGGCCATGATGAAGTGTGTATGCGTAATTGTAAAAAGATAAATGAACATTAAAATGTGGGGGGAAAGCGCCGGGAATAAGGCAGATGAAATTCGTAAAGCCTGAAGCGTTGTTCCTGGCCCCTGTAATAAATTCCAACATCGGTAAATGCGTGGAAGGAACAGAGTGCTGTGTGTGTGTGTGTCTGTGTGTGTGTGTGTGTGTGTGTGTGTGTGTGTCCCTCAGAGTTAAATTAACACTCAGAGTTTTAGAGTGTTGTGTGGTTTGTGATCTGTACCCAGGGACGTGCTGGCCATTGGGAAAAGCGGGACAACTCCCGAACAGCCGGTTCATTCCCGGCCGGTCCAGGCCGGCTATTAGGGGGGAAAAAAATTAAATGTCGGCCTTCGTTCCATTTTGGGGGCTGGGCGGCCAACAAAGTAAATCGTCACTGTCGGGCAGAAACCTCGCATCTCCAAGTTTCAAATTTGTACATTTTTTTGCAAAGTAAAGCCCTGCTTCATCATACAAGGCCGTCGCACAAAAGTAGTGAAAACAGCAGATCTACAAGCACACAACGCTTCGTGGCGCGAGGCGTTGTGTGCTTGTAGATCGGCTGTTTTCACTAGTTTAAATCATTTTTAAAATGATAAATACAAAACAAACGGTTTTGGACATACAAGGTTTCCACCCGACAACGACAAAATATAACTCATGTAATTGGCCCACTGGCTTGTCACTTGTCATGATCTGCAATGGCAAATCTTTGAGTAGCAGCAGCGCTATAGAGAGAGATCTCTCTCTATAGTGCACAATGAGGGCCTCTCCAACTCTTTTTCCCAGGCTGAATCGGGGGCCCAGCATGTCCCTGTCTGTACCAGACTACATGAGAGTGTGCATAACAGAAGCAGTGAGTTTATGAGTCTGTTTGAGTCTGCGTGACACACACACACGCACACACACACACAGGTGTAGACGTGAAGCCAGAGACGTCATGCTGGACATCCCGCCAGAGTGTTTTCCCGCACGCGCGGGAGGCCGTCCGGGGAGGTTTATTTTATTTTTATTTTGAGTGTTTAATGTATTAAAAGGGGCCGGGGTAATGAATTATAATCTTTAATGCAGCGACCGATCGATACCACCAGAGAATAAATCAGCTTTTACTGAGAGCGTCAAAGCCCCTTAATACACTAGGGGAGAGAAAGCGAGTGAAGGAGGGTGGGAGGAGGGAGGCATAGAGGGTTGGAGGAAAGAAGGGGACAAATGATGTTAGGAGAGGCGGAAAGATACTGGATGAGGGAGCGAAAGGGAGATAATGGAACAGCCGAGGGGGGGAGAAGTGGGGCAGCTTTGGCGATGAGAGGCGCGTGGAGGGGGAAAAGGAAGGGTTGCAAAGATGGGGAGAAGGGGGAGTTATGGATGGACAGGCTCACCTTTGGGCTAACCTCATCGAGTAAAAGCCCCTTGAAAGCACAGAGATTTTGACAGTTTTGCGAGGAGGCAAGGTTGCAGGGTCGGTCTCCAGGCACATGCAGACACCACTTGTTATTCTCTAGTTGTATTGTTTTCCCCTCTTGGTGATCTCCTCCCAGCTCTGCTACCCGGGGCAATACTTAATTAATTGAATTACAGCGCCACTTCTCGATCAAAGATCACCTCTCCACTCTGCAGTCGTACTGCACTCTCAACTGCGGGCGTCCGCCGAGAGAAAACGCCCAAAACAAATCTGCACATTACACCTTTATTGTGACATTTCAATGGTGTTGATTCTGCACTAGAGAAAGAGAGAAAGGGGCTCTAGTTCAGTACGACTTTCAAAGAGTTCAGGTATGCTGGGCTTGGATAAAATTGATGTAATTATATTTAAGGCGGACACTCATAGCCAGTTGGGGAGACTGGACAAAAAAAAAAATCTAATATGCCTCAAAGTATCTGGGATTCCAGGCCTATTCAGTAAGTGGACCAAATGGTTTAAGTGAGGTTTTTGGTCACTGGAGCCACTTTAGTGAGACACAACATTAAAGTCTGATAGCCTAGTCATAGCCTGGATAGATGGAGAACGATTTTCTCCAGTGGTTAAAATAGAGGAAAAGAGCAGCAGACAATAAAGAGAACCAGGGGTCCTCAAAAAGGAGGAAGAAAACATGAAGTGAGAAATCTTCTGAAAGAGGGATAAAAAGGCAGGCCAGTATAAGTGAAGATACAGCCTGGAGGAAAATGTTAAGATGCTAGAAAAAGTGGTGTTCACACATTGAGCATCTAACACCACCCCAGTGCTCAATAATTAAGCAACCAGTTAGACCCCAGAGATTTGTCTGTGATGTCAACCAAGGCTATACCATCTATCTTTCATTGGCTTAGAAATCAGAGGAGGAGTTATCTTTTAATCACTCTATTTTATTATTATTATTATTATTATTCCTCTTCTTCTCTGGGTTCTGCGGCATGTTTTACTGTATGTGGCTACAGCATATGCTTGAGAAACTCTTCATCAAAAAATAAGTTTATGCCGAACACACAAGACTCAAACAAATCAAACTTTGTTTTTTAATCCACCCTTTTCTAATTCAGCTCTTTTTGGAATCCATCTATAATGTGCTGACATTCATGAATTAACAAAGTAAGTACCTCACACAAACACTCATGTGCTGCATTGCAAATGTTCATATTTCAAGCCTTCACTTTTCCCCTGTCTGTAGGTTGCCGTCTGTCAATGTGCCTAAGGGCCTATGATTGTTGCATTGCCCTCATAATAGGCCACTGAATGACTGGCAGACCCAATATCTCGCTATCCTTTTTGTCCTGCGCTCACTCAGGCGTCTCGGCTCACCGCCTCCGCCGTGCATCTCAATTCCACAAACACAATGTTCGGAGCCCAGGGAAGGGACCTGCTTTTTTGATTAATGTCGCCATGACAACTACATAATTCATGAATTGTATTAGCGTTCCATTTGTCATCCGCGAATCATAATTCAGGGTGTGTGAAGGGATGGGGATTGGAGAGAAAGAGCTTGGTCCTGCTATTATCCTACACACACTTCTGCACGCACGTGCGTGTGCGCGCGCGCACACACACACACACACACACACACACACACACACACACACACACACACACACACACACAAACACAAACACACACGGTCCTGTGTCCCACCGGAAATGCTGACGTATTCTTTGTCCTGATCTAGGAATAAAAGCTCTTTGGAAGCAGCTGTCCCTAAGTGGGCCCTTTTACGTTCGTGATGAACTCTCAGGTCTGCTCATTTGGTTTGGAAGGCTGTTTGCTCCCCCCCCCCCACCAGCTCCCATTTGTCTGTTTGTCTGTACAGTATGTTGGCAGCTCTACACTGACACCATTTGGCTCACCAGAGAAAAGACACAACCAAAGGAGGATTATTGAAGCTTGCAGTATATTTGCTGTTAGATCAATTTCAGGATTTACGCTGTAGCCTCTAAGTATATTAAAATTAAAGTTCCCAATGTAAGTGACACAGATGGGAGTTTTTCAGTGTTTATCCAGAGCAGATATGTGTGACACTGGGTTAAGAGTTTGATTGAAGTATATTTATCTTAATTTCTCTGCAAATAAAACCCACAGACCAACCCTTAATTTGGTTTTAGTTTTTTTCATTGGGCTTTAGTGTGAACTTTGAGATTCATTTAAGATTCTCAGTGCAGAGAACATAAAACGTATTCTCTGACACAATCCACACGACCTTTCATTTGAGTACTCTTAACACCACTAGTTAAAATTCTACGGTACGTGAGGCTCCATAGGAGGCTGGCCATCTACAGGAGGGTCGGTCTGTGTGTCTGTCTGTATTTGTTCAGAGTTCATCTCACAAACCGCTGGAGCAATCAGCACCAGTTGTTTTGTGCACACTGCCAACTTAATAACTCCACAAATTATGGGGTTTGGATCGGGCTAAAACCTTGCCGAATTGTATTTTAATTTGTGATTGCAGAACCATTTATAAATTAAATGTTTTTAATATTATTAACTCAACTGTGGCCAATGGAAGAGAACAGAATTTCTTCCAAGCCTTATATATTGAGATGCATGCATTTTGTAGTAAATGTTATTCAGTATTTAAACTCAACTGAAAATGTTGCTAATTTTGAGCAGGATTTTACTTTCGGCCAGCATCATCACTTTTGTGAAAACATTTATGAAACCACTTCCACCATTAGGGATGCAGAGACCTGTGATATCTAATTAAACATTATCTACAGCAGTGAATCGTGCATACCCTGCTTCCATCGTCTCTGGTAGGGGTTGACAGTTGCAGGGTTTCAAAAAGGTAAAACTCAGTTCTTCAAATGGCAAGCCACACTACTTGAAAACATTCATCAGCTTAAGAATGTATTAATTTAAGAATGTCTTAATACAAAGCAAATCTCCAATATGGTCCATCCACTGAATAAATACAAACTATTGCAAAAAAAAAAAGGGTAAATTGCTATGGATATGTAAAATATGTTTTTTGGAGCAAACGTTGACCATAGCCCTTTAGTCTGTCAGATTGCTGCTGCTGGAATGTTGGTTGTCTGAAAGGCAATGGTATAAGTTACATAAGATACCCATACATAACACAGCTGCTGTGCACATATAGGTGAAATAAATAGCAGATGTATGAATGATAAGATATGTTTAGACAGCTATCTTGGAGAATCTTAGTTTATGATCACATTTTTATTTAGCTTGACTCATTAAAAGTTATTCACTAATATATATGTCACAGTACACACATACATCATATACACAGTATGACAGTATAGACTTGTAAGGGTCATAATGCTCTCACTCACACACATACCGCAGACCTTTCTTTGTAAGCCATGCCCTCTTCTCCACTCACCTCTCTCTCCGTCCTCGGCAATGCTCTCCTGACTGGACGCTGCTTCAGCCTCCTTGGGGGCGCTTTCTGTGGTCCTCTCGTCCTCCCACGGGATGTCATGCTGGCCGGAGCGGAGACGCACGCGTGGCTGGGTCTTGTGGTCCCCGGGACTGAAGGACTGGGAGACCCCAGAGACGCCGTCTCTGGCCATGCCCAGTCTCCAGCCATGACGGGAGCCCAGCTTGCGGCGGCCGCCGGAGCCCGGGCGCGTGGCCAGGATGCCGGGCCCTGATATGACTGTCTCTCCCTGGGGTTGGACTCTTCTCATGGGAGAAGGAGAGGCCGGAGTGCTGCGGGAGTCTGGAGGGCAGGAGGAAGACGGGAAAGGTGATGATGAAAAAAAGTACTAAAATGTTTATGTGCAATACTGCAATATAGAAATACTCTGTTACAAGTAAAAGTCTGAAAGTATTGGTATCAAAATGTACTTAAAGTACCAAAAGTAGAAATAACTCATTATGCAGAATGTCCCATTTAAGATTTTAAAGAAATCTGTTGAAAATAGCCGATCTACAAGCTCCTAATGCGTTGCACTGCGTGCGTGCGTTGCACTGCGTGCGTGCGTTGCACTGCGTGCGTGCGTTGCACTGCGACGCATTGTGAGTTTGTAGATCTGCTATTTTCAAATGACCTAAATGTATAGGCCTATTGGTTAATGTATTTTTGGTAATAATAGTCAAAATCTACAAAGTAACTAGTAACTTAAGTTTTCAAATAATTGTAGTGGAGTAAAAGTACAATAATTGCCTCTGAGATGTAGTGGAGTAGAAGTAAAAGTACTGAAAACTGAAGTAACGCTCAAGTAAATTACAAACTACAAATGCCTAAAGTTCAGTACTTACATGTACTTACTTTACACAAGTGGATGAAGGTTTATTATTGCACTTTCTCATGCACATGCAGCTCACAGTTCAGTGCCCATTAAACATAACCTATGCTCTTGTATAATTTTAGACTTGAAGGCTCATTAAAATATGCTCGAACACAGTTCAAGGAAAAGTAACGGGGCCACCAGTATTGGACCAGATTCACGTTTCCTATATTTGTATTCTTTTTGATGATTTTTGTTTATTTGCATTTTATTGATGATTGTTTATTTGTGCCTCTGCTCTGAGTTGTATGTTTCGTTGTTTATGTCTATGATTAATACCTCATTGTTCTGTACATTTGGTCGAGAGAGAGTCGTTTTTAAATGTGCTTTATGTAAATCAATTTGATTTGATTTGACTTGACTTGAGAACTCTACTGGTTTAATACACACCGTGCTGAAATAAAACGTGATGTCAAAAGAGAAAAGTTTAGAAGACAAAAAATAACTTGAAAAGTGAATACTTTGAAAGTTTAATCAGCATAGACTGTTTCCAGAAACTCATGAATGCATTTCCACAGTGGATGTGCATAAAGGGATAGAGAAGACACTTTTCTTTTAAACATGGTGGTTAGCACTGAAGGCAGAGGGGCCAGCCTCAAAAGATCTCAGAAGTCTCAGGGATAGATCTGGAGATGAGAGAGCACTATCAATATGGTCCATACTTGGTAGTCATGAGATGATTTATATGCATGCCTGTAGCCTTCCTTGATTGTGTGTGCGTGTGTGTGCGTGCGTGCGAGAGAGACTGAGTGAGTGAATGAGTGTGTGCTGGCGTGCACGTGTGTGTGTGTGTGTGTGTGTGTGTGTGTGTGTGTGTGTGTGTGTGTGTGTGTGTGTGTGTGTGTGTGTGTGTGTGTGTGTGTGTGTGCGTGTGAGAGAGAGAGAGTGAGTGAGTGAGTGAATGAGTGTGTGCTGGCGTGTGCACGCATGTGTGTGTGTGTACGGCTGTACGCCCCTACATCTCGGATCCAAATATTGTACTCCACTACAATTATTTGAAAACTTTAGTTACCAGTTACTGTGCAGATATAAATGATCATTAATCATAATACATACATTAATCCACTTTAGCCCTATTTCTATACCTTGACTATTTGAAAATAGACGATCTACAAGCTATGCAAAGCGTTGTGAGCTTGTAGATCCGCTATTTT
>NC_137824.1:26298145-26323145 GCF_963921795.1 Nannobrachium achirus | reverse complement strand
TAAATCTACCATTCATTATTGAGTGCACAAGTGCTACAGTTTTTGACAATACATTTAGCATTTCTTTGTAAACACTTTAGTTTTTCTTCTAGACTTCCAACTCCCTGCATGTATTTTCCTCACTATGCCCTATAGTAGGCTTTATATTTAATTGTCTGTTAATGTCAGTAACTTTATCCATTTCTTTCACTTTTCCATTATTAAAAACATGGCACAACATAAAGGCAATAAAGGCTCATGTCAACAGCAAACAATTAATTATCGTGAATAACTACTCAATTGCATTGCTGAGAACATTTGCACTCCTCTGGTGTACCTTAACATGTATTGTGTGCTTAACAGTAACAGTGACATGATGGAATGACTGCAGTATAGTTCAGAAAAGCTTAGTCTGACTCTGCATCTGTAGCAAAGCTGAACTCTCAAACAGTTTTTAGTTTAGTCCCAACAGCAAACAATCCTGAAAAAAAAATGCACGCAAACAGATGATTTCATGGATTATATGCATTAATGCCTCTGCTCTCTCCCACATACGAATGGATATGACTGCAGGGAGATGAGCGGAGAAGAGGAAGGGACCAACTCCCCCCCACAGAGTTAGAAATGAGCAGAGCGCTGCCATTTTTACACTGAGTGAGTGGGCAGCAAAATTACCTCTCATTCTCCTCTCTCGCTCTTTCCAACTCCCGTTGTCTCTCCATCCTCCCCTGAGCCTCAGCCTCCAGCTTATCTCTCTCCATCTTCATCTCTCGCTCTTTCTCCTCCACTTGGGCTTTGCCGTTCAGAAGCTCCTTGTACCTTGTGATTAGACACAATTAGATACAAGAAGTTCATTTAACTCTGAAAGTGTCTCACACTGTGTGCAGTTTCAAATGGGTATGATTTTTCTGAATTAAAGCCCTACCTCATCATACGAGAGTGTTGCACAAAAGTAGTGAAAATAGCAGATCACTATTTTAAATCGTTTTAAAAATGATAACAAAAAAGGAAGGTTTTGGACATACTGTACAAGGTTTCCACCCGGCAACGACGATATAAATATTATTAACCACTTAAACCCTATACAGTATTGACCTGAGTATTGACCTATAGACCCACTAAGGGGCTATTAGGCTAGGCTCCCTCCTTTTTTCCATCTACACCAAAGATAGACGATTTACAAGCTCACAATGTGTTGTGTTGCGATTTGCTGTGATGTGTTGCGAGCTTGTAGATTGGCTATTTTGCTGAATGTTCTCCCCCGAATAGAGATGCAAGGGTTTGACGTGCAAATACTTAGACGCACAGTATATGCAAGTCTCCTGTGTGTATATTCTAACTATTCATTTACCGAATGTCTGTCTGTCGGCAATAAAAGAGATCCAGACAGACAGAGATAAGAGATCTCCATATAATGTTTGGGCACGAAAGGGACACAGACAGACAGACAGACGGATACTACAGATATTGCACAGCTGGACGTCAATGGTGACTATTCTGCCCAACGGGCACCGGTCTAGTGTGAATTGTATTTACTGGTGTACTGTATTGCCTGTTCGGAGCGTGCCAGTTCATACTGCGAACATTTGTAACTCACATTTTGCTTCTGGGGGGTCCCTGGAACTAAATTTGAGATGGGGGTCCGTGGCCAAATACATATCATTTTGGAGGTCCGTCCTTCACATGAAAAAGTTTGAGCCCCACTGACATATCGCGGCACGTGAGCTTTTTTTCAATAGTTAAATCACAAAACGTAATAATGCGTTCCCAGTCTAAATGGGTAAAACCCCCTCCCCCCCATGAAGAACATTCATGGGGGGCCCGCAGTGAATCCTTGTACCCGGCCAGGGCCCAGAATTTGGTGCAACACCCCTGCATGTGTGTGTGTGTGTGTGTGCACCTGGCTTCCAGCTCTCGGTACTGTCCCTCCATTGTTCGACTGTTGCTCCGTAACTGAGAGTGTTTCTCGAGCAGCTCCTCCAGCTCGGCCTCCTGGCGTTGCTGCAGCGCCGCCATTCGCTCGTGGTCCCGCCTCAGCGCCTCCATCCTGCCCGCCGATTCGTCCCGCTCCCGCACCCACACTTTGGACTCCGCCTCCAACGTGGCACACCTGGCCTCGCTCTCGCTGCAACGGGCCAGCGCTGATGCATGCTGGGAGTTCAATGTTGCTTGCTCCACCTGTGTGCGTGCGTGCGTGCGTGCGTGCGTGCGTGCGTGCGTGTGTGTGTGTGTGTGTGTGTGTGGGTGGGCGTGCGTGTGCGTTTGTGCATGCATGAAGGTATGAGGTTAAATTAAAGGTCATGCGAGAGAGATGAGAGAGATCCACATTTTGGCAGGTAGGTGTTATAGTCTTAAAGTGATAAGGTTGTGAGAACTTAAGATGTGACCTGAATTTTAACAATTCTGGCAGAGAGAAAATCTCCAGGGTGAGGGTAAGTTTTTGTTTTATTCTTTAAGATTATTTTGGGGAAATGTTATGCTTTATTTATAGAAGAGTGAAGAGAGACCAAGGGCAGAGAGAGGGGAGGACAGAGTTGGACTTGAACTCGAACTTGAACTTGAGTCCTCAAAGCTGTGCATATCACAAGGTCACAACGCAACATGAGGCATTGTGAGCTTGTAGATCTGCTAATCTTTTGGGGAACAAGGTGTATCTCTCTTTGTTTGTTTTTTTGCTCTACCAGCCTCTCTGTCTCTGTGTGCGCGTGTGGTTTACCTGCAGCTGGGTGTTGAGTGTTTGCAGCCGGGTGCACGAGTCCTGCAGGCTGAGGGAGTGACGTTGCACCGCCTCCAGCTGCTCCCTGAGGTGGTCGCACGCCTCCTGGGACTGAGACAACCGGGACTTCAGGGCCTCTCGCTCCGCTATCAGCACTGCATTCTGGGAGGGCGTTGTGGGAGAGGCAGCAGCAAGGCAGATAGAGAGCGAGAAGATAGGACTGGGTGATGAATAAATCAAACTGGAGGACGTGTTTGTACAAAACTTATCTTACAGTAGCAATCGCAGTGTTTTCTCCAATATGACTTGTCCCACTGCACAGTACAAGTGTTAATGTAACTGTAGTGTAAAGATTGACCCACTGTGCAGTGAAAAACCCTAGCGCTAACCTCGGAGGTGTTAGAAACACGTTATGCTTCTACTGAACAACACATAAAGATAGACCCCCCGAACCATGGTGATAGTGTTAATATATGCTCTACCGACTGCTACTGCTATACTTCAGCACACATAGCTTTCAGCAACAAACTCGTACCCCTTTGAGGCACCCAGGGAATGAATCCCCTGACCTTGACACTGACTGGGTGTTCCATGCTCTATTGATCGAACTACACACAATCGCAATGAGAAATAAAAACGTCCTGGAAGAACGAGAGAGCTTGTATGTGTGTCTATGCCAGTGGTGTATCGCTATACTGTATGTGCACAGAGAGAGAGGAAGAGGGGGTAAAGGAGATAAGGGGGATTAACAGTAACCAGATTGACATAAAAAGTGATGAGCTGAGATAAAGAGCGTTCTGAAAATAGAGTTACTCCTGGGAGGGGGCTAGACTAGAATGACTTTGTCGTCACAAATCCCTGCAGCAAGAATTTCAACATTATATAGATTATCTCTCTTGTCCAACAGTTATACAACTTCCTCAAACCACAATTGCACTCACAGAGAGTAATACGGACATACTGCAGTGTAGACACATGCACCCAGTAAAAGATGGGGATGCAAACACATACAGTACCTCTCTCTCCAGCTCGATCAACCTCTCGCTCAAAAACCTGTCTGCCTCCACCGTGGAGTCGTTAGGGGCCATGGAAAGGTCACAGCCTTTGCCATCTTCCAGAGGTGGAGCTAGGACTGGCGTCCCCAGAGTTTGTGTCTGAGCCGGCGAGTGTGCTTGAGTTGAGCGCTCCAAAACGGGTCCACGATCCACCTCTATGGAACTTCTCCTTTTGTTTTCTGATTGGCTTTCCTTCAGGGACTGGAGGATGGTCTCGATTCTCGCCTGAGATGAGTTGAGAGAGTCATTGGCCCTCGTTAGCTCAGCCTCCCTTTTTTCCGCTTCCTGTTTCAGATGCGCAACTTCATTGGACAGCTCCTGAGATAGCTCCTTCCCACTGGATAAGTCCTGATAAGAGATACCGTATATATATTATGTGAGACAGCAACCAGTCAAATGGTTCAAATTGAGGACCCCCTCGAAAACAAGTTGCTGCAACTCAGGGGGCTTTTCCTCTAGTGAAATTTCAAAATAAATACAATAAATCTGTATATTTCTAAATAATCTGTACATTCATTATTATTATTTTGTTTTTGTGACCACAAAGAAGTTATTTCGACCAAGCCGTTTCAAAGTTACAAAGCTTTTCTTTGTATGCATGCGCACACACGCGCGCACACACACACACACACACACACACGCACACACACACACGCGCGCACGCACGCACGCACACACACACACACACACACACACACACACACACACACACACACACACACACACACACACACACACACACACACACACACACACACACACACACACACACACACACCTGGGACAGTGAGCTGATCTTGGCCTGTGCATCTGTGTTTAATGTCTCCAGCTGCTGCTTGTCCTCCTCCAGACATTGTAATTGAATTCTGAGCTCCTTCTCCAGGTCCTGCAGTCGAGCACAGAGCTCCTTGGACTGTGACAGCTCCTGACAGGCGTGCCTACACACCAGCAACAAGTCCGAAATGAGACAGACGGTTTGAATGAGGTTGTAACGTGACGTACTGTATGTTGAAGAGACTGAAGACTAATTAATTTATTCTGTGGCTGTGGAAAGCACTCCTGAGGATGAATGGTAGATGACACATATTTTAAGTGTGTCTATGTGCTTGTGCCTGTTTAGGCTAATATATGCGTTCGGGTCTGCATATATGCAGGGAGGGACGCACATTTTGCCATGTGTATATTTATGCGAGTGGATATTCAGTGTGTGTGTATAAGTGGGCAGATGTGTGGATAAGTGTGCACGTGTGCCTATTCATGAGCGCACAACTAGGCGAATATATGCATGTTTGCATATCGTCACTGTCCGGCAGAAACCTTGTATCTCCAAGTTTCACATTTGTTTTTTTGGCAAATTAAAGCCCTGCCTCATCATATAAGACTGTTGCACAAAACTAGTGATTTTTTTCACTAGCAGATCTACAAGCACACAACGCCTCGCACCGCGAGGCGGGTGCGAGGCGTTGTGTGCTTGTAGATCGGCTATTTTCACTAGTATAAATCATTTTTGCAGCATAGCTCAGGGGTAGAGAAACCGTTATTAGAGCACGAAGGGTTCCCGAAGGGTTCCCAGTTCGAATCTGGGCTCCCCCTGAGATAATGTCGAAGAGTCCTTGAGCAAGACTCTGAACCCCTAATTGCTCCCGGTGAGTAGATTGGTGCCTTGCATGGTTTCCTCCGCCACCGGTGTATGAATGTGTGCGTGAATGGGTGAATGTAATGCACAATCTATGTAAAGTGCTTTGGATAAAAGCGCTATATAAAATAATGCACCATTTACCATTTAATACCAGTAAGACTCCCTAATCGGGAGATAAGCAACCGTAGGTGGCTTATCTCCACAAATAGGGCAAAAAATTGTTTTTCCCAAATCTTCCTGATCCATGTTGATGACATGAGTGTAGACATGCTGTGTAGTGATATTCGTGATTTTAGGGCAAAAACTGTAGGAGCAGTGTCCAAAAATGTGTTTTAAAAATCGGCCTGAAGGTGGCGCTAGAATAGGGCCATGTGAGAAATGAGGGGTGGGGTCTCCGCGTTGCCTTGGCGGACGAATAGGTACCGGCCCCGGCTCTCCCGGACGCTCCTAGCCCGAGTTACGGCATTTTATGTGCGCTGCAGTGGCAGGGGGTCCTCCACTGGGGGCGCCACCACTTTTGCATCCGTTCTGGAGCACCAGGAGTCGGTGGTCCCCGGGAATTCCCCGCGAGCAGCCCCGTTGGGGTGGTCATTTGGTCATTTTTGCACATTTGGTCATTGTTTACATCTGGGGGTCCCCCAGGGACCTGGGGGTCCCTGGGGCTCCGGGGGTCCTTGGAGGTTGTAGTTTGGCAGGCAAGGAGTGTGTGTGTAAAATCTGGCATGGATCGGGTCAACAGGTGCGGAGATATAAGCAGGGAAAAAGTGTGACGTGTGACGTGTGAGCACATTTGGTCATTTTTTACATCTGGGGGTCCCCCTGGGGCTCCGGGGGTCCTTGGAGGTTGTAGTTTGGCAGTCAAGGAGTGTGTGTGCAAAATTTGGCATGGATGGGGGCAACGGTTGTGGAGATATGAGCAGGGCAAAAGTGTGACGGACTCACTGACTGACGCACAGACAGCCCGTGGAGGTTTTGGTAGTAAATGCGACCTACGGTCGCAATGATAAACACAAAACGAACGGTTTTGGACATACAAGGTTTCCTCCCTGCCAACAGCGATATATATTGTATGAGTGAATGGATGCACCTGTGTTGGGTGTCCAGGCTCCGTGCTCTCTGGTTGCTGTGCTCCAGGGCCGTGGTGGTGCTCTCCAGCTGCTGCCTCAGCCTGGCCGCCTCCCTGTCCCTCTGCCTGCCTTCCTTCCGCTGGCCCTCCAGGTCGGACTGACACGTCTCCTTCTCCTGCTCCAGCCGCGAGGCCTCCAGCAGCGCCTGGTCCCGTCCCCGGGCCAGAGACTGGACCTCCAAGGTGACTTCGCGGAGCTCCGCCTCCAACTCCTCCTCCCGCCGCCGACAGGTGTCCAGACTCCGACCCTGGCGCTCCAGCTCCGCCTTGAGGGCCTGGTTGGTCAGCTCCAGTTGGTCAACCTGAGAGAGGAGGTATAGGAGGGGAGGGCTGTCACGATCGCGATGAAACTTTACTTGGCGATTAATTGTCACACGATTAATTGTGGTTAGTGATTCAATTGTGTTTTCCCATTGAACATTGGAACATGCACAAGATATTTAAAAATGTTATACTCAAAATGTGCTAAATAATAGAGGAAACAAATAACATAACGGGTCGCATCGCGATAAAATGTTTGAAGATGTATGAACATTTTTCAACATGGAAACGATTATGCAAAATAAGTGCGATTATCTCAAATAACTGCAATTAGGCAATTACAGTAAGTAATATTGTGAAAGGCCTAAAAGGACGAGGAGTTAAAGCAAGGGTATAGTCTGGCAGATGAATTCTCGTTTTCTGCTCAGATTTCTAGAATATACAGTATGAATTCCCAAGAATATACAACAATTATGGGATTTTAACAAGAGGAGTTCCATGAATCATAAGTTACTTGGTAAATAGTTTACAGAACTGTGGTGTAAAAATAACACCACACATTGCTGTACATACCATACCACCATGGCTGTGATTAACTTGTGGCACGAGGCCACAGGCTGAGTGCTGAAGATAATCACAGCCATTGTTATCATCCAGGTTACAGTGTAACAGTCTGATGAATGTCACCGCTCCCCATCACCAAAATGACAGAATGAGAATGAAACACCAAAAGCATCCTATGAGCTTTTCTTTGTGTGTGTGTGTGTGCGTGCGTGCGCGTGTGTTCGTGCGTGCGTGCGTGTGTCCTCTAATCCAATTTAAGCTTATCTGTCATTGTCTTGTTTCCAGCTCAATATTGGGTTTGGGGAGAAATAATAATAATAATTCAGTCTGAGACAGCTTGAATCCTGCCTTTCACATCAGGCTGTCAAACCTACGCACAGAAACTCCTGTTTCTCCCAGCAATTAAATAAATACATGTCAAATATGAAGATGGATATGAAGATGTTGACCAGAATGACAGCACATTAGAGAGACATCCGTTAATTGCAAATCACTGGTTTAATCCTTACAAACAGGTAAGGAATCCATCAAAACCATCTGTCTAGTCAGATGTCAGTGCACCAATGAAGCCCCGTGTTCACTTTTCACACATCCTCGTGCTGTAGTTTCTGCGGATAAAAACTGTCAGCTAACTGCTTAGTGTAACATGTCAATTAAACCCTTACCCATTGAGGCAGAAAATGATGGTGTAGTCGGCTTACATCAGCATTGAGTTGGTCAGTTTGCTATGATCCCCCCCCCCACACACACACACACACAGTCTTTTTTATTTTTTTTGTCTGGTTAACCCTCTATGATTTCACAGGCCGAACAGTCTCGCAGAGTCATTCGAACGGCATATTCTTGTTATGCATGTATAATTTAAGAAAACATTTGAAAACAACATGGAAGTAACACCAACAACACCAGAGAAAGACGAAATAACAGCCCAAAAAATATTGAAAGAAGACATAACACTTCCAGTAGGACTTGTTATCGCTACTGCACCAAGGGAGCAGGTGCGTCACATCCGCTTTATCCCACACTCATCATAAGACTTCCGTTGCCCCAGACTGTATGACGGGAGCATTTGTAAATCGCGGGAGTCAACAGTCTGGCCACACGAGACTACAGGCCGAATGACCAAGTCAGAGCCTCACTAAAGACATGCATGAGGAGGTATGCAGTAAGTGATACACAAAGAGGGCTCCTCCGTCCCTGTCTTGACACGTGGGTCCTGTCAATGAGGAAAAAACTGTCTTGTTAAGCCTCTATCAGAGTCCAGGGTGAAGAGCTATTCACTTCACTGCGTTGTAGTTTCCTAGCTATCATCTAGGCTTTGTTATGTATTGTTAGGTGATAGCTAGAAAACTACACTAAGTGAATAGCTCTTCACCCTGGACTCTAATAGAGGTTGTTCTCTGTGGATACTAATTGGAATACCTAATTTATGGAGGATCAAACATACGCATGCATAATTACAGATCCAGGAATACTAATTGAGGGCAAGGATATAGCAAACACAGAGGTACTTCAAAGCTACTTTAGGGAGCATATTGTCACATCTTTCTGTGTAGTACTGTTTCCCAAACAGTGGGTCGGGACCCGGATACATTTTCATCCTACATTTAGTTTTTTGATTATTATTAGCTTATTTAAAAATATTTGTTCTAATTCCCCCAAAATTCCCAATTTTTCACAAGTTAAAAACTAATTCCAATGTGTTTTTCAAAAGACTTCCATTAAAAAATCATTTAAAAATTAATGACAGAGGGAAAAAAAGCTTTTTAAGAAGTAGTGAAAATAGCAGATCTACAAGCTCACAGTAGATCAGCTATTTTCACTAGTTTGGGTCCCAGGGAGACATAAACGTATATTTTGGGTCTCGAACTAAAAAGTTTGGGAACCACTGTACCACTGTATGCATGTGCGTGCGTGTGTTACTTCCAACCTTGCGCTGGGCTATGCGGAGACTATCCACAGAGCTGCGTAGGGTGTCCCTGTCCCTCTCCAGCGCGGCTCTCTCTCCCTCCAGGGTGGCGATGACCGTGGCCTGCATCCTGTGGAGTTCCGCTTGGCTTCGCAGGCGGCAGAGCTCCTCCTCCATCTCCAGACTGTCCGACTGAAGAACCTATAAACGAAAGGTCGATAAAAGGAGAGAAACATTGTTCTCGGTGGTGGGCAGGCAATGTGGCAGTATGTGTCTGTGTGCCTGCATTCCAAATAGACATGCCAGGCTTCAGCGCAAAACGCTGTTGTTAGGCAAGAGTTGACGTCAGCACAAATTGACATTGTAAAGCTAAGGTCTCTGGTGTGTGTGACATCAGACCTGAGCTCGATCAGCAAGAGAGAGAGAGAGAGAGACAGAAGGAGATAGGTGACATCAGACCAGCTGCTTGATTCAACCATGCATCAATCCAATGAATATCCACACATTCATCCATCCATCCATCCATCCATCCATCTGTTCATTTATCCACCCCTACCTTCATCCACCCATCCATCCATACCTCTATCTGCCTGCGGGCTTCTCCCAGGTTCTCTGTGGTCTTCCTCAGCCTATGTAGCTCTGCCTCCAGGACCACCAACCTCTGCTCAGCCTCCCAGGCTTTCTTGCTCTGCTCTGCCAGTTTGGAGCGCAGCTCCTGGGCCACCAAGGCGTGCCTGTCGGCCTCCTCCCGGGCCTGCTGGAGCTGAGCCATCACAAGCTCCATGTCGGGACCACGCGGTGAACATCCATGTTGGTCTACGTCTGTCTCCGCTGTGTCCTCTTCCTTGCTTTCTATCTGCTTTGTTGGAGGAAGCTGGATCTCTAAAACTGCTGTTTGGGGTTCAGACACTGTTGCCTCTTCTTTCCTCAATTCAGCCTCCCTTTCCTTCATTTTCTCTCTTTCTTTGTCTTTCTGCCCTCCCTCCGCCTCTCCCCTGTTTTTTGGTTCGGATACCCTCGATACCCTTGATGCCCCACTGTCTCCCTCCAGATGGAGAACCTCTTCCCCAACTCCTGCTTCTCTCAACGTCCTGGAGATCTCTCCTCCTCTCTCTCTCTCCACTACAGTGCTCCTCACCGTCCCTTCCCCTTCTCCCCGGGAGGATTCTGAGCCTTGGACTCCTCTCTCACCGTACTCCTCTTCTCCTTCTCCACCCTTCTTCCCTTCTTTTCTCCTCTCCACCGCGAGGAGTTGCAGTTTGGTTGTCAGCAGTTCTACGTGTTGTTTCAAGGTGATGTTTTCATTCTTCATGTTTTGGTACTGATGAGACGAGGGAGATGGGAAAAATAGTGAGAGGGAGTTGATAAATGGATGGAAAATGTGCTATGAATCTTTTATGCTTCATAAAATACTGAATGTTAGCCCTATTCTCACATTTCACATTTCCCTGCTTTTTTCCCCTTTCAAAATGCACTGAATCTGAATGCCCCAAAGGGATGAGCTTATGTTATGCAGTGCATTGTGAGCACCAAGATGAAATTTAAGAGTGAAAAAAGATTAAACGAAGATACTGTAAACCTAAATCAATCATTTTGCAAGCTTGACAAAGTAAAATGCTACAATTGTTCAATTTGGTGTATATATATATATATATATATATATATATATATATATATATATATATATATATAATAAACTGCTACTAAAAGTAATTTCTTCAACAATATTTTGGAACTCAAAGTTGAATAAGAAATGAAGTTTGTAGACATAAATCTGTGGATTCCCTCAACACATTTCCAATGTTTTATTTACCATAGGGTTGTTATGGCAAGGCTCTCTAGGGTTTGTCTGTGTGTCTACAGCTAATCTCGCAATCCGCTGGACTGATCAACACGACATTTCTTTTGCACATTTTTTCACATAATGTGTTTGATATTCTTTTTAATATTTAACAATTTTATAATTGGGCTCTGATAAGCAGTAAGGGTTAGGGGTTAAGTGACTTGCTCAAGGACACTTTGACACGCAACCAGGAGTTGCAGGGAATCAAACCTTCCAATTCCAAGACGGCTGCTTTACCTCCTGACCACTGCTGCCCTTATTGAGCAGTGGCAGTTAACTGGTCTGAACAGCTTGCAATCTAATTTCAGGTCCAGAAACCCCCCTCTCAAGTAGGATCTCTTCAGCTTACCTCTCTGAGGGTGTTCTGATGCTGTTTCTCCAGGTACGCTTGTTCTTCCTTCATGTCAGGTGAATCGGCCTGCAGTGAAAGGTAATGGCCAATCAGACATCCCCTGCAACTGTTGGAGCCTATGTTAACGGACAACTTTGTTTTTTTACAACAAGGGTTCATATTACAGATAGGCATTAGAGAGAAGAAAAGATGAGTGTGTTTTAATTTACATCTTTCTATCGTTTTAGTGATTTTAACGATTTTGATTCGCATGCATGCCCCCAGGTTGGGGGAATTCATGCAAGTGGCTAAATATGTGTTTTTAGACACAATAAGCCCATTCCCAAGAATCAAGATGCACCGCAATCTTTCATGGGAAGATGTGACTGGCTGGTGTAAATAGTAACAAAGAAATTGACGGCTTATAGTGTCTAGAAAGACATATTTAGCCACTTGTACGCATGCCCCCACCCACCGAAATCAAAATACTCAAATTGCTAAAACACTAGAAAGCAGTAAATGAAAATATTTTAACACTCATATTTTCTTTTCTCTAATTACATTTTAAATTTGTCTTTTAATGTTTCATGACAACTTGGAAACTAGATGTCTTACTCAAGTTTCTAGGTTGACATGAGAGAAGCCTACAGTCTACTACAAGAACCTGTGACGATCTACTTGATGTAAATGTAATAATAACTAAGTCTACTGGTGTTCTGAATATTAATGACTAATCATCAGACCGAGACATGATGATAATAAATAAAAATACAGTACACCAAAGAACCACAGCCAGAGCTAGCAAGAGATCTCGGAGGCCTGTGACGGCACGTTGACTGACTCATCGATGAACCCTCGCTGAGTCATTGCTCCTTCCTCTTCCATTTTTACATCACACCCTGTTAACCCATTTAGGCCTAGAATTATTGAATGCTTTAACCAGTGAAAAATAGCAGATATACAAGCTCACAGCGCGGCACCGAGTGCCGCGCTGTGAGCTTGTAGATCTGCTATTTTTGAAAAATCGTGAAAATTTGAATTTTGATCCGATTCTATAAGTGTCTTTTGAATCCTTCTAAGATTTTTTGAAAAACCTATGTTTCTATGTCAGCAATATGGCTAGCCATCATCAAAGAAAAGGTCCTTTTCACTTAGCTGGAGCTCAGTTAGTTTGTTCTTGAGAGACTACTATGTCATACTTTTCATGTGAAGGACCCCCAAAATTATATTTATTTGGCCACGGACACCCATCTCAAAATATTTAGTTCCAGGGCAGGGACCACCCAGAAGCAAAATTTGAGTTACAAACGTTCGCTTTGAAAATACATATATTCAAATATTTGCACACATTTTCACGACTTTTTCAAAAAAATAGCAGATATACAAGCTCGCAGCGCGGCACTCGGTGCCGCGCTGTGAGCTTGTATATCTGCTATTTTTCACTGGTTAAAGCATTCAATAATTCTAGGCCTTTAAACCAGGTGACCCCTCCCCTGGCTCCCCAGCCCCCCGTAACCCTTCAACCTGCGTGATAAATAGTTATGGATCAGTTCCGCGGGCCTGGCCTCTGTATGTGAACTCTGACCTCCCGCTGGGCCTGCTGCAGCTCCTCCAGACACCTCTTCAGCTCCGCGTTCTCCTGCTCGGCTCCCAGCAGCCTCAGTGTGGACGCCTCGCCCACCTCCACGCTCCACGGCTTCAGATCTGAGGAGGAGACAGACAGCCAGGGGACGGAGGGAGAAGGAAGGGAAGGGGAGAGTAACGAAGAAGATGGGGGAGTAGTAAGGGAAAGTTAGCCTATTGCTACATCAATCTGGGAACTAAATCTAAATCACTAGCTTTCTTCACAAATGTGTTCATAAAGGTGTCTACTATCACCTCTGAACTTTGTCAAACCCAACTCCCTTGACATACTTTGTGGGAGCCAATAAAAGTTATTGGGTATCCCGAGGGCCTGGGATTAAAGGGGAAAAAATAAATAATGGCCAATATGAACGTATGAGGTGTGTCATTTGGGTGTTTTGGGGCTGCTGAATCCATTCCAACCATTAGTTCTCAGTTAAAATGACTCATTGGCCATAAAATAGGCCACAGCTACTTTTGTCTGTCCATGAGACATATAATACTGGCAATAAAAAAAGTTGGAGTAGGGTTTGAATTCATGAAAACTATTCAAGATCAGGTGGGTAAGCACACATCATGACACACAGGATAACATGATACAATCTGACAAGGAACACTCAAACACAGGGTTTAAAACAGGGACTAACAGGACACAGGTGAACTCGAATGACATGATTGGCTAAGCCTTAGCCAATTAGGCCTTTTTTATGGCCAAGGAGTCATTTTTACTGATAACTAATGGTTGGAATGGATTCAGCAGCACAACAATACCCTAATTACACACCTCATACGTTCATATTGGCCATTTTTTATTTTTCCCCCTTTAATCCCAGGCCCTGGGTATCCCGATACCCCCAACTTTGATTGGCTCCCACAAAGTATGTCAAGGGAGTTGGGTTTGACAAAGTTCAGAGGTGATAGTAGACACCTTTATGAACACATTTGTGAAGAAAGCTAGTGATTTAGATTTAGTTCCCAGATTGATGTAGCAATAGGCTAACTTTCCCTTACTAGAGAGAGAGAGAATACCAGTAGAGTCGCCGGAATGAAACTCGCCGGGAAACGGCCGGGGGGGTGCGTTCGGAAATGCACACTGGGTGGTGCAACAGTGCGCTTTTTCAGTCTGAACTCTGAAGTTGAACTTTCTGAAAAGCAGCAGTTGCTAACCTAATGTTGCTATTGATGTTTATAAACTAGGGTGCTGCTTTTCAGAAAGTTTACCTTCAGAGTTCAGACTGAAAAAGCGCACCGCTGCCCCACCCGGTGTGCATTTCCGAACGCACGCCCCCATTTCCCGGCGAGCTTCATTCCGGCGACTCTACCGGTTACCGAGAGCAGAAAGGATAGAGGGATAAAGAGGGTGATGTGAGGCGTGGGGAGGAAAATAAATAAAAGGAGACGGCGTACGCGAGAGAGAACGAGAAAATGGATAGATGAAAAGATTTGCCCCGTTATGTTGACTGTAGGCAGTCTGACTTCAAACATGTGTCCTCTTATCAGTTAATTAAAACACGTTAAATGACATGGGGCAATCGAGAACGTGTGCTAACCAATCATTTCGGTCAACTCTTCGTCTGACTCGATTTCCGACTGGTGGAAATGGTGATGGACCATTGTGATTGGTGCAGAAGTGCGGCGGCTCTGCCTGAGGTCCGCCTCCAGACTCATGTTCATTTCCAGCAGCTCATCAACCCTTTGCCTCTCTGTGTCTCGCTCCTATGAACACACACACACACACACACACACACACACACACACACACACACACACACACACACACACACACACACATAAAACACACCATAAAACAATTATACAAGCACATACACATCACTACTCATAGAAACTATCTGTTGAATACTCTAATATAACTGGCACATAATTGGAAATCTTTTGGTTAGGGACACGAGGAGCTGATTGTAAAATATATTTACAAATGTGCCCATGGCCTAGTCACATGACCAGGAAGTAGTTAGTTAGGAAGTGGTATAGGTGAGACATTTTGACTGTGTAGCACGTGATGGTGTTGATCTCCCTCTCGTGCAGGGTGAAGGAGAACTCATGGTAGGCCAAAGTTCAGCCTTGTGTAGCAATAGCCTTGTTTAATGCTATGCTTTCTTGTATGGCTAATGCTACTGCTGTCCTTTGCTTGGTTTAGGCTTTCTTTGTTTATGCACATTGATGTTTGCCATGATTCTAGCACTTTAATTTGTGTCAAACATCATCTCAAATGCAGTTTTTCAACCCTAAATACAGTTTTTTTTGATGATTCTAGAGCTACAACACCAACCATTGACAGCCCATAATGCCAGACAGAAAAGTCTTATCTCTTATCTGATTGTATTAAACGGTATTAAACTCACCAACATTCAGCTGTACTGAATGCTTGAATTGTCCACTTTCTATCTGCCAAGTGTTTGTTTCATAAAAATCAACCGCAGACATGTTATGAGCTACTTTCTGCCAATACATTCTGTGCAGGTGATTATTTTTATTCATATTGCACAATGCCCAATGCAGGAGCAGGAGGCAGCAGAGTTTAATGTTGTTTAATACAATCAGATACGACTTTTCTGTTTAGATGAACAGGCTGTCAATGTTTGAGGTTGCAACTCTAGATTCAACATATTAAAAAAAGAAATCTAGAGTTGCAAGTTGCGGCTTTGTCTGTTTCCTTAAAGGGACCAGTCCAGACACTTTTTCCACTTGTTTTAACCTTTTTGGTTTGTTGCTGTTTATTTCTGTTATTCATTTGAGGTGCATTTTATGCTGTATTGATGGTGATTCGTTTTAATGCGTTTGCTCTCCTCTTTGTGTTGCAGTGTGACTCTGTTTGTGGCCGGGTTGCCCGGATACACACATACAGTCTCCTTTCTGTCTCCTTCCTGCACTGTGGTTTTAGTGGTGGGTATGTTAATCCCTGCATGGTTTTGTATTGAATATTTTAGATTGCATGTTGTTTGGTGCCAGGCCTGTCTTTCCCCATTAGTCGTTCGGTAGTACCATATGCATGGGCCGACCTGCCCTTTCTTAGCCAGAGTAGAATATCTTGTATTTTGTCATTTCGTCAAGGTAATCTTGCCTTACTGACCTTATGCCATGTTATTTAACTATTAGAATTATTTTATACTGTTGTTACTTTCTATTTACAAGTAATAAAGTGTGTCCTATTTTTGTTAGTGTTCCTGTTTAGGGAAGAAATAGTTCATGTTGTCATTCTAAGGGTTCAGGGGTTCCGAGGGGTGGACATGGTGTATTCAGGCATATTGTTATTACCAGTTACTATAGAAACAAAGCAGTTTTGCATATTTTTTACTTTTAGATCATCTTTTTCATATACCAATTGAAATTAAGATATGAATAAGAAGTGAATAAGACTCTGCACTACCATGATTAACTGATGCAACTTATGTTACTTACATGCTATTTCCTGCTACCTCCCTAGTCTTGCCAAGAGACTTGCATCACTCAGCTGATCAACCCTTTGACCCTCTGTGTCTCACTCCAATGAACACGTACACACACTAAGCAGTATGATTTTCATGACATACAAATGCATGCACACAAACAACATGGTCTACACTAGCAGTAACTTGCAACTCTAGATTTTTTTTTTTAATATATTGATTCTAGAGTTGCAACACCAACCATTGACAGCTCATAGATCCAAATAGAAAAGTCCTATCTGATTGTATTAAACGATATTAAACTCACCAACATTGCAGCTGTACTGAAACCTTGAATTATCCTATCTGCAAAGTGTTTGTTTCATAATAATCCATCATAGATATGTTATGAGCTAATTTCTGTCAATACAGTCTATGCAGATAATAGTTTTTCTAATCACTCAACGGTCCTGCGTACCACCTGTTTCGAAATTGCACAATGCAGGAGGCAGCAGGACGTTTCGTTATTGAAAACGAGCACTTCCTAACCTCAACACTTAGAAAAATAATTACCTGCACAGAATTTATTGACAGAAAGTCAATACAGTCAAATCTCACAACACGGGTGGATTTTTATGAAACAAACACTTTGCAGATAGCAAAGAGGATAATTCAAGCTTTCCGTACAGCTGCAATGTTGGAGTCATAAATACAATCAGATAAAACTTTTCTATTTGGATTTTTGGGCTGTCACTGGTTGGTGTTGCAACTCTTCAACATATTAAAAAAAGAAATAGAGTTGCAAGTTGAGGCTAAGTCTACCCATCACTATGTATCCAAACTTATCTGTTGAATACTGTGCAGTAACTGGCTAGCATGTGGATATTTAATTGACCATGTGCCTCTGGCAGTTTAACTCACAATGTCTACCTCTTAATAGATTTGCCCATACATATTCAATTATATCGAACACCCACACACACTTAAACATAAGCAAACACACAGTGTTCATAAACACAGACACATAAACATGACATGGACACACACACGCGCGCGCGCGCGCGCGCGCGCAGGGGCGTCAATTGGGTATGGCAGGGGTATGCAGCTGCATACAATTAAAATAACTACAAATGCAAAATTTAACAAGGTATTATAATTATATTCTCCACACTTTTATTCTCCCCATCTTGACAGAATAGTATATTCCCAGGTTCCGCAGGTCAGCTGCACAGGTGCAATTCATTATTGTTAATTGTGGCACGTTTATTATACTAGAAGCTGGGCCGCCCTTCGGGCGGCCCAGCGTCTAGTCGGCGACCTGGCCAACTCGGAACAACGTAAATAGGGAATGAATGCCCCGCCCTTTAATGCAAACCCCATTATACCTGTTGTCATAGGACCCGTTTTGACCATCTGTTTGCCTGTGTCCATTTATGCCCATATATGGAGATATCTGTTATCTGTCTGTCTGTCAGCGTCCATTTTATGTCCATATATGGAGATCACTGCAGATATAGTTCTGGGTCCATTTTATGCCCATATATGCCCATATATGGAGATATCTGTCTATTTGCGTCCATTTCACGCCCATATATGGAGATCTCTGAATCTGTCTGTCTGTGTCCCTTTATGCCCGTATATGGAGATCTTTGTGATTCTGCGTAAATTTTATGCCCATATATGCCATTTGCGTCCATTTTATGCCCATTTATGGAGATCTCTGTATCCGTCTGTCTGTGTGTCTGTCTGTGTCCCTTTATGCCGTATGAGATCTCTGAATCTGTCTGTCTGTGTCCCTTTATCCATTTTATGCCCATATATGGGGGCATTCATTTTATGCCCATATATGGAGAACGCGCGTGCCCGTGGGACGAACGGTTCTCATATGGGGGCATTCATTTTATGCCCATATATGGAGAACGCGCGTGCCCGTGGGACGAACGGTTCTCGAGATACGCGGATTACCTACATACATACACACTCACAGAGATTTTTTGTTGACTCATGTGGCGTACGTCTGCCCATATATGCCCATATATGGAGATATCTGTCTATTTGCGTCCATTTCACGCCCATATATGGAGATCTCTGAATCTGTCTGTCTGTGTCCCTTTATCCATTTTATGCCCATATATGGGGGCATTCATTTTATGCCCATATATGGAGAACGCGCGTGCCCGTGGGACGGAACGCGCGTGCCCGTGGGACGAACGGTTCTCGGAGATCTCTGAATCTGTCTGTCTGTGTCCCTTTATCCATTTTATGCCCATATATGGGGGCATTCATTTTATGCCCATATATGGAGAACGCGCGTGCCCGTGGGACGGAACGCGCGTGCCCGTGGGACGAACGGTTCTCATATGGGGGCATTCATTTTATGCCCATATGGAGAACGCGCGTGCCCGTGGGACGAACGGTTCTCGAGATACGTGGATTACCTACATACATACACACTCACAGAGATTTTTTGTTGACTCATGTGGCGTACGTGATGTCAGAGCCTTTTATGAAGTGATGTCACAATGAGTCAGAGCTTTCGCCGATTTCCTCAGAAACAGCCTGATGTCAACAATCAACCCCGCATAAGGAGATTCCGAACGTTTCGCGCCGGTTTGGGAAAACCGCGCGTCGGGTCGGGTCGAGACCCGGCACTGCACTCCGTGCCGTGGCCATATATGGGGGCATTCATTTTATGCCCATATATGGAGAACGCGCGTGCCCGTGGGACGGAACGCGCGTGCCCGTGGGACGAACGGTTCTCGGAGATCTCTGAATCTGTCTGTCTGTGTCCCTTTATCCATTTTATGCCCATATATGGGGGCATTCATTTTATGCCCATATATGGAGAACGCGCGTGCCCGTGGGACGGAACGCGCGTGCCCGTGGGACGAACGGTTCTCATATGGGGGCAATGGGGCATTCATTTTATGCCCATATGGAGAACGCGCGTGCCCGTGGGACGAACGGTTCTCGAGATACGTGGATTACCTACATACATACACACACACTCACAGAGATTTTTTGTTGACTCATGTGGCGTACGTGATGTCAGAGCCTTTTATGAAGTGATGTCACAATGAGTCAGAGCTTTCGCCGATTTCCTCAGAAACAGCCTGATGTCAACAATCAACCCCGCATAAGGAGATTCCAAACGTTTCGCGCCGGTTGAAAACCGCGCGTCGGGTCGGGTCGAGACCCGGCACTGCACTCCGTGCCGCGGCGGGGAACGCGCGTGCCGAATCTGAAGCCGGTGGGACGAACGGTTCTCGAGATACGCGGATTACAAACACACACACACACACGCAGAGACTTCTCGCATTTATAGATAGATTATGCCAAGTTTAGCCGCACTTGAACAACTGTTCCAGACTGCCATATCCAGCCCAAGAAACCATAGAACTTTTTGGGGGAAAAAATAGAATGTACTTCTTAAAATAAATGTATCATGCCAGTTGCTATGGTATGGCAACATGACCGCACGCGTGCAAGACACCAGGGGGTCATACCTTAGCCTTAGCTTTTTCTGAACTGACGCCACTGCGCGCGCGCACACACACACAGACACAAGCGTGCCGTGCACACACACTCCTTCACCAACCGCTTCCACGTCTATAATTCCCTGGCGCAGCAGGAGGTTGTCCCTCTCCAGCTCTCGTAGGGAGGAGCAGCGGGCTCGGGCGTCCGTCAGCTGCTCCTCCAGGAGGGCTTTGGTCTCCTGCAGTGCCGCGCACAGCTGCTGCTGCTCCTGCAGGGGGCGCCACATGCAGAAAGAGAATGTGTGGGTTTTACAGAGGATGATCCTATTCACGGCCCGCCCACGCACGCGCACTCAGCAAATTTCTCAGCAACTTCCTGGTGCTGACGTCAGCTTTGAAGGGTAAAGTAACACAGAAATTGCTGGACTTGAAGCCAACAAATCATTATTTCGAAAAGTAAATTATAACGCTTTGTGCCTTTTACTATCTTGTGTTATTGATCATGCTAGCCGTATTTTATACTGTACTATTCGGAAATTGCTGTGTTAACTCTATGGGCTTTTAGTAAGGTTTTCCCCTTCAACCGTGACGTCAGCGCCAGGAAGTTGCGTAACGTGAATTCGGTCAATTGAAGGGACTCCCTCTTTACCAGGTGTTTTGCCTTGATTGCGTGTAAACGCTTGGGCATTAACGACTTTTTGCAAGTCGACACGACTCAGTAAAAAGTTGAGTTGAATGTTGTTTAATTTCGACTTTTCGACTTTCCCTGGTGGGAGTCGACTTGTGTAATGAAGTCGACTGAGTCGAATTTTTGGTTAATGCCCTGCCCTACTTCACTAAACTATGCCTAAACCTAATCCTAACCCTAACCTCACAGAAACAATAAGTTCAAAACCCTGTCCGCCTGGGCGAACCACCTGGGAAAGAGGTTCACCCGATTATGATGTCAAGGCCGCAGTCAGTCTAAGACAGTTGCTGTCTTGTCTTGTCTTGGATTGTCTGCAAACGCTACACATACCAAATTATTTTTTACAAACTGTCCTCCACCTCTCATTGATTGGTGTTGTCAGCTGGTGTAGCGCTGCATTTGAATGAGAAACTGGCACTCAGAGTCAGCCGTCAATGGCACATTGACAGCACATTGACAAGGAACCCCAATTTAAACAAGCCCAAAAGCTTGTCGTAATGTTTATCTTTTTAGTAGACCTTTTATCAGTGAACTGTACTGTCCTGTACCTTTTCCTATGCAAACTTCTAATAAAGTATTCAATCAATCAATCAATCAATTGGAAATCTCAATAGGGACATAGTACTGTAGCTGATTTAAATGTTTTATTTCTCATAGAATCCCACAATTATATACTTATGAAACAAAGTTGTTTTGTCATTTTATTTTAGATTGTTGCATGCCATGCCCTTATAAAAAATAAGGGCATGGTAAGTAATAAGACATAAGACACACTACCATGATTAATGCTAATGCAACATATGTGGCTTGCAAGCCAACATTTTATGTGCAAAACCTCCCTATTTTGTATTGAGCTGAGCTAGTGGTACTTCATACATTGCATTGCATCACTCATTTATCTTCCCTGCACCTTGCCACAACCCTTGTAGCCTCCTTGAGCTTTCAAATATAGACAGTCGACAACTTAAGCATCACCAGGCAATATGGTAATTGGCACAAACAATGCAAGCACGCCAGCACATCTTTGAAACACGTCTTTTGTTCTGAACTCACTCTCAACTAAGGTCAAACACTGTGCTAGTGGTGATAAGGCAATTGGTAAAATAGAAAACTCTGCACCTCCACATTGAAATGCCAGCAGTGACTGCTTCTTTTCCCCAGATTATTTAACAACAGTTTTTAGTTTTTTTGTTTGTTTGTATCCCATTTAGTCTATTTAGCATCCACTTCGAGCATGCTAAATAGACATTCATTCACACTTGCAAATACTAACAATGACAAAATATATACGTATATCTATGCGATAAAATCTATATGTAATTTCTGTTTTTATTCTTTGTAATATGTTGTTGAGTTGAGTTTTTACTACTAGGATTTGTATTCAAGTGTTTATCTCTAGACTAGTTTGTTCTGAATGTTCTTCGGATTTTTAATATGCAACAGATAATCAAACTAGAAGCAGTGCTCTTCCGAGCACAGGTCTCCACCAGGCAAACTTTGGAAGCTAATATTAGCCAATCAGGATGGCATATGAAATATCAGACGGATCGGACTTGATCACATGACTATAGAGATACTGTGTACCGATTTGCGTGATTTTTGGATAAAATCTCAAGGAGTAATATCCAAAAATGTGTTTTACATAAGTCGGCCCAAAGGTGGCGCTATAAAAGGCTTATGTGAAAAATGCAGGGCAAAGGTTTATCCTTAGCTTCTAGGGAGTGTGCTTGCAAAGTTTGAAACTGATCGGTGGAGTTATAGGTAAAACCACAAATCGGCCTGTTATAGCGCCACCATGAGGCTGAAAAAAAAAATAAAAAAAATAAGTGGCATTTCTTCCTCGGCCTAGTGGGAACGTGTGTGCGCGATTTCATGATAATCGCACTTTGCGTTTGTGATTTGAGGCATTTTGTTCAAAACGGCTCGACCCTACAAACTTTGGAAGCCAATCTTAGCCAATCAGGATGGAATATGCTAAATCGGACAGATCCGTGTCGATCACATGACTGTTGAGATACTGCCTACCGATTTGTATGATTTTTGGACAAAATCTGTAAGAGTAGTGCACAGAAATGTGTTTTGCGAACATCGGCCACTAGGTGGCGCTAGAAAAGGCCCATTTAAAAAATTTAGGTCAGAGGTTCTAGATTGGCATCCAGGGAATTTGTGTGCTCACTTTGGCAGCGATCGGGCCAACGGCGACTGAGATTAGGTGCTCACAAACTGCGAGGATGCACGGACGGACGGACGGACGGACGCACGGACGGACGGAGGGGAAAACATACTCTCCCCCATGCCTTTGGCTGGTGGAGACAATAAACATTGTAAGTATGCAAACCCAGTCTCTAATTCAATGCCAATGTTGCAGCTGTAAATATTCATGGATTCACACACAAATATACTTCTGGCTTCTGGTACAACTATAGATTGAAACACTCATGTTCAGGAAAATATACATTTTGAATTAGTAATTCAAACAGGTGGTGGTATGAATGGAATCATTGGTAACACTTGCTCTGATTTCCTTGCATTATAAACATATGGCATTATAATCAGCTCATAACCCTGTATAATCATAGTTATAGGTACTGATAAGGCTTAATAAGCATTATTATCATAATCATAACACATTATAAAGCATATTATAATGTAAGTATCAAATATTATAATAATACTTCATAATTGCTACCCAATTGGTTTAAACTTATGTTTTTGTTTGTTTTCTCATGCCAATAAAGCTCCTTTGAATTGAGTTGAAATTGATTAAATGCAGCTGGCAGTGGTATGCTGTATGTGAGTTTGTGACAATCTCAGGGTAACTGGCCGCATTGGTTCTGTTCTTATATCTAATGAGGCTACCCTTTTTATTTTGTTAAAATGTGTGTGAGCATCAGTGCGTGTGTGTGTGTGTGTGTGTGTGTGTGTGTGTGTGTGTGTGTGTGTGTGTGTGTGTGTGTGTGTGTGTGTGTGTGTGGTTGTGTGTGTGTGTACTGTACAGATCATACCTTAAGCTGTGTGCGTGTGAGCTCCAGGCTGCGCAGTCTGTGTTTACAGCTCTGAAGTTCGGTCTGCAATTGCTCGGCACGACCTGCTCGCTCACGGACACAGTCCAACTCATCTCGCAGTGCTCGCATGCCACGCGCCTCCGCCTGCAGAGAGCGATTCTACACACACACACACGCACGCACACACACACACACACACACACACACACACACACACACACACACACACACACACACACACACACACGGAGATCAGAACATTTGGTCCCATTTATAAACTCCAGGGTTCCCACGGTCAAGAAATTCCTGGAAATATTTTGAAATTAGAAAAATATTTTTCCAGTACTGGAAAAGTTTTGGAATTGATCAAGGGTCCTGGAAGGTCCTGGAAAAAATAGCCACTTATTGTCTTTTGGTTTATTGTATTTGGTTATTATTTTGTTAATACCTCTGAAATGACGAATTAAACATTGGACAAATTGTCAAATATTAGAGGCAGAAATTGTGAAAATAGCCGATCTACATGCTCACAACGCCTCGCAGAGGCGTTGTGAGCATGTAGATCTGCTATTTTCACAATAAAACCATGTTATACAAAATTCCTCAACTCTTAGTGCTCATCAGTGTGGGGGTCCCCAGTTCAAATATGATTATTTCAGGGATCACGGCCTGAAAAGGTTGAGAACCACTGCCATACACTACCTGTCTTTGGGCATTGCGCATAGGAGTAAGCGACTCGTTATTGAGCTGAATTATTGTTACTAGCCCTTACCCGTTCAACGATATGAGCTCCAAATTGATGTGCAGTGTGTGGGTTATGGGATGTGCACTGTGCACACAGTATATGAGGGATGGAAAGTAACTTTAACTGGTGCTTGCATGATGTAGGAGCATCAATGTAAGAAACCCGTTTCCTTTAATGGCTACAGAGATACTGTCCCCCCCCCCCCCAGCCCGCCCGCCCACCCGCCTGCACACACACCCGCCCGCCTGCCTGCACACACACACACACACACTCCCCCCGTGTGTGTGTGTGTATGTGTGTGTGTGTGTGTGTGTGTGGGTTTGTGTGTGATTGTGCATGGCCTGAACAACAGCGCCCCTCCCTTAACATGTGTGGTCACAAAAGGTACTGTAGGCTAAATAGATATAGATACACCATAAAAATGCAAATATACAGCATACGATTTGCGAAAGTGACAAACGGGCTTCACAGTTATGTCAGGTGTGTTCATATGCTTATGGTGATGCGATTTCAGATCAATTGCTCCAGCCACTGATGAGAAACGCAGTTTCAGACAGACAGACAGACACTCAGACAGACAGACAGACAGACAGACAGACAGACAGACAGACAGACATTCCGAAAATTATATGTTAGATATAGTCCTGGAAATCG